>NC_135569.1:4916539-5056539 GCF_964340395.1 Glandiceps talaboti
TTTGCATCATGGCTATTTATCTGAAGTAAAAGCTCTTAGAAGTCATGAATATTCTATGTGTATCTCATGTCTGCCAAAACCTGTGATGCAATGGTGTTCCACTGAAAGAACAATGGCGATGAAAAAGAGTTTCAATTGCCAATTAGGTGTTACTTGGCAACTGAATGAAAACTAAGGATACAAAATCATGAAATGACTCTCCACAACCCAAAGTTTATGGAAATACCTTTATTTCCAGGCGTGGTGTTCCCCTTTAATTCAATACTGCCAAAAATCTGGTGCTTCTACATTAAATAATTTTATATATTCAATCAATTTTTTCATACCACTGCCATATCAATACTAATATGAATTATTTATCGGGCTGTTATATTCTAAGTTATTCTAGTGATAGTCATAATTTTGAGTGTGTTTGTACCTGTTTCCCCCCATTTTCTGTCGAATGGATTAATCCAGCAATTGTAAATAGCAAGACCCAACTAAAATGTGAGAAATAGCAGGGAAGCGTGCTGTAATTTGAATAGTTTAGAATTATTTTTTTGACGTAATTCTTTTCATTGTAATGTAATTTCACGTTATTGTACCTATCTTCTTATGTTACATGTAACCATAATTTTTTTATTCAGTTTTTAACACGCCTTTATTCTAAAGTAGAATGTGCCACGGGGATGAATTTGGCTGCATGTCTTAAAATCTCTCCAAACTTTGCGAAACGAAAGCTTGTTTTTTGTCCTTTTGAAATAATACAAGAAATATAGGGTCAACCATCTTGTTTTCAAGGAGATTGATGACAATCTAGTACTTCCCTATAGAGTTAAACATAGCATTTGGTGGCCATATTGGATGGTGGCCATATTGGATGGCGGCCATATTGGATTCTAAAATGACTAAATTTTGATATCATTTTGACCTCTATTTCATATATTTATATGGTGACCCATGATTTTTTTTCTTGATTTTAAATAAGAATGGGTTGGACTTTTCTTGAATAAATAGTAAGAGTTTAAAATTTATTTCTGAGGCACATTTTACTTTAATAATTATGATTTCTCAGATTTTTTCTATATTTTCTACTTTTATAAGCATTTGGTTTCACTCTGATACTTAAAGCTACAGTGGCTGTAACCATGACATTTCACTTAGCAATTGTCATATATGATAATTTACTAGTTATGTTTTACTATTTATATTGAATCACTCTGTGAACAAAAGCAACCCAGAAACTTGTCATTGTATTTCTGACTGTATATAGCTATAGCTTGGTGTAGTGAGACCATGTTGAATTTGACAAGTCTCTGGACTAGAAAATAGAGGTATTTGGCTGTACAATGTATACACCCATGTCAATGTGATATAGTTACTACCAAATCAGAGTGGCCATACAGTTTCAATTAGGCAGCACCATGATTTTTATGTCTCACAAAAAGTTTTTTGTTACGAATTACACAAAATACAGACATTGACAACAGAAAAGCATATAAAGTGATACATTTTATCTCACTGTGAACACAAATCAACAACACTGTCGGATGAAACAAGAAAGACTCAAACTCAAAACTGTTTATTTGTGTTCACAGTGAGATAAGAAGTATCATGTCATATGTGTGCGTGCTATCAGTGCCTGTAGTTTGTTTGTGTAATTCATGACAAAAAAATTGTGTGAGATGTAAAAAAACATCCCACCTAATTGAAACTCTATAGTCACTCTGATTTGGTAGTATGTGTATATGTGGCTGCTCACAATTTTTTCTTCAGTCAATTCACCATGTTCTGGTTACCCTCTCTGAAGCTTTTGATTTTCAAAAGAACCATCGCTCGAAGGCACCACCCTAAATTTGGATAAAAGCTTGGTTATGGTCGGACACAAAGATCCCATAATTGATTGAGATGACATCCTTAAACAAATTAAGTGAACTGTTCTCTTCCTGTAATAGTATTTATCTCATGCTAGAGGGTCAAAATAGGACAAGAAAGTTGACTTATTCTCAGTACCTGTAATAGCATTTTAACTCATGCTAGGGGGTCAAAATAGAACAAGAAGGTTGACTTATTCTCAGTACCTGTAATAGCATTTTACCTCACACTAGAGAGTCAAAATAGAACAAGAAGGTTGACTTATTCTCAGTACCTGTAATAGCATTTTACCTCACGCTAGAGGGTCAAAATAGAACAACAAGGTTGACTTACTGTAAACCTGGACATTTTTGCCGAAGACTTATTTTCGCTTATTTCACTGGAAAACAAAATAAGTAGTGACTAAAATGTCTTCTTATACATGAGCATAATGTACCAGTCTGGTAATTAGTAAAAATTAGTCTTTGAGAATTAGCTGAAGACTGTAAAATCGCAAAATTTTCTATTAGCAAATATATCTAGGTTTACAGTATTCTCAGTATTGTCACATGTGGCAATAGAAATTAAAGTGTGTATAGTACATGTTGAGTGGAAGTTATAGTGCCAACCGAGAAATCAAATCGCTGTTATGTTTATGTCACACCTAGGTGGTAGAATTATATTGCCGGTACCGAGAATTGAGATTTGCTGAGAATGGCATGTACTTCAGCAATGGAAAACTTAGAAATTACTTTTCTCAATTTTCTCTAAAAGGCTACAGTACTACTAATCATTATGGTCGCCACGTGTTTAAAATATGCCTCTGATTAGCGCCCCCTAGTGGCCAAACTATACAATCCTTTGTCTTTCTGGTAAACAGAATATGGTGAATTCAATGTATATTTGAAAGTTCAACATTGGCAAATTATGATATGTGTAACAAAACTGCCTTTAGGAAAAGTTTAGGATATTGCTACAAGAGCTGTATTTTCCAGTATTTTGTATATAATCTGTCAATTATTGTAAATTTATAAGGAATTCT
The DNA here is from genome assembly GCF_964340395.1 of Glandiceps talaboti. Lineage (NCBI taxonomy): Eukaryota > Metazoa > Hemichordata > Enteropneusta > Spengelidae > Glandiceps > Glandiceps talaboti. The sequence continues at coordinate 4,919,415 of NC_135569.1, forward strand.
AAATAAATCATATTAAAAGATAAGGTTTTGGCACATATTTCTTGCATCAAATACACATTTTATTACCGAAAATCAAAGAAAGTTGTGATTTTTCAACTATTGCGCAATAGTTATTGCGTAATAGTTGAAAAATCGCAACTTTCTTTAATTTTCGGTAATAAAACGTCTCGGTGGCCTAGGTAAATCATATTTTAGAGGATCTATTATATAAAACATGAATTTTTGAGTAGATTCTAGATAATTTAGGATAAATAATTGAAAAATTCATAGAAATATAAACGGAAAATCTCATATTTTATATTTATTTCTCAATTTTTCATATATTTATCCTAAATTATATAGAATCTACTCAAAAGTTCATGTTTTATATAATAGATACTCTAAAATATGATTTGCCTCGGCCACCGAAACTTAAAGAAAGTTGCGTTTTTTCAACTATTACCCAATAAGTCGTTTTTGCAGTCTAAACGGTCGCATTTTCGCGTTTTGTGACCTTTGTGAAGAAATTAGATTTGACGATGTATACTGCCATCTACAGTTGACCTTATATTTATCATCGTCTTTCTTAGGCTGGCGTAACCCAGGCCGCTACCTGTACTAACTAGGAATATATTTTGAACCATAGAGGGCACTATAACCAAGCTGGTACGGGTTAACACTGGTTCTGATGTTGATGTCATGGCAAACTTGGATACAAGCCAATCTGACATCATTCTCACCAGACTGGAACTATACCTCGCATACACATTTGCTAGACCTTGTATCCCAAATACATTGAAACAATGGCTATTTTTAGTGGCTATCATACATAATATGAACTCAGTAATTCTATCTAGCCGAAATACTGTACCTTTATTTTCTACAGTACATTAGATGGCAATGTACAATGTATATATGGCCTTACCACAGGGTAATGTGGTGTGTGTGTGTGTGTGTGTGTGTGTGTGTGTGTGTGTGTGTGTGTGTGTGTGTGTGTGTGTGTGTATGTATGTATGTACGTACGTACGTACGTACGTACGTATATGTATGTATGTATGTATGTATGTATGTATGTATGTATGTATGTATGTATGTATGTATGTATGTATGTATGTATGTATGTATGTATGTATGTATGTATGTATGTATGTATGTATGTATGTATGTATGTATGTATGTATGTATGTATGTATGTAGCATAGAATATTCTGAACCACCAGTGATTAACAGGAGATTAACTTTATCAATAGCCAATAAGGAACTAGCCATATCTTTCGCCAATGTTTGCTTCTGAGCCAATAGTGATATACTTTATGTTCAAGCAATAAATATTCTCTATTATGCAATTTTTGTGTTCATATATTCAATATTAATCACACTGTAAAAATTATTGTAAACGTGTTTGGATTCGAAAGAAATTTTGAAAGTTTAAAAAAAGAAAGATTTTCCGTTTATATTCTATGAATTTTTCATATATTTATCCTAAATTATCTAGAATCTACTCAAAAGTTCATGTTTTATATAATAAATCTTCGAAAATATTATTTGCCTCGGCCATGGACACGTTTTATTACCGAACAGTCCAAACGGTCGCAATTTCGCGTTTTTTGACATTTGTGAAGAAATTGGAATTGACGATGTCTATGGCCCAGGCAAATCATATTTTAGAAGATCTATTATATCAAACATGAACTTTTGAGTATATTCTAGATACTTTAGGATAAATATATGAAAAATTCATACAAACAAATATAAAATATAAGATTTTCCGTTTACATTTCTATTGGCTCAGACGTGAACGTTGGTTGTTTACTCCAACATAAGAAAGACGAGGATAAGTATAAGGTCAACTGTAGATGGCAGTATACATCGTCAAATCCAATTTCTCCACAAAGGTCAAAAAACGCGAAATTGCGACCGTTTGGACTGCAAAAACGACTTATTGCGTAATAGTTGAAAAATCACAACTTTCTTTAATTTTCGGTAATAAAACGTGTCGGTGGCCAAGGCAAATCATATTTTAGAGGATCTATTAGATAAAATAAGAATTTTTGAGTAGATTATAGATAATTTAGGATAAATATATGAAAAATTCATAGAAATATAAACGGAAAATGTCATATTTTATATTTATTTCTATGAATTTTTCATATCCATATACCAGAATCTACTCAAAAGTTCATGTTTTATCTAATAGATCCTCTAAAATATGATTTACCTCGGCCACCGACACGTTTTATTACCGAAAATAAAAAGAAAGTTGCGATTTTTCAACTATTACGCAATAAGTCGTTTTTGCGGTCTCAAAACACCTTATTGCGTAATAGTTGAAAAATCGCAACTTTCTTTAATTTTCGGTAATAAAACGTGTCGGTGGTCAAGGCAAATCATATTTTAGAGGATCTATTAGATAAAACAAGAATTTGTGAGTAGATTCTAGATAATTTAGGATAAATATATGAAAAATTCATAGAAATATAAACGGAAAATGTCATATTTTATATTTATTTCTATGAATTTTTCATATCTTTATGCCAGAATCTACTCAAAAGTTCATGTTTTATCTAATAGATCCTCTAAAATATGATTTACCTCGGCCACCGACACGTTTTATTACCGAAAATAAAAAGAAAGTTGCGATTTTTCAACTATTACGCAATAAGTCGTTTTTGCGGTCTCAAAACACCTTATTGCGTAATAGTTGAAAAATCGCAACTTTCTTTAATTTTCGGTAATAAAACGTGTCGGTGGCCAAGGCAAATCATATTTTAGAGGATCTATTAGATAAAACAAGAATTTGTGAGTAGATTCTAGATAATTTAGGATAAATATATGAAAAATTCATAGAAATATAAACGGAAAATGTCATATTTTATATTTATTTCTATGAATTTTTCATATCTTTATGCCAGAATCTACTCAAAAGTTCATGTTTTATCTAATAGATCCTCTAAAATATGATTTACCTTGGCCACCGACACGTTTTATTACCGAAAATTAAAGAAAGTTGCGATTTTTCAACTATTACGCAATAAGTCGTTTTTGCGGTCTCAAAACACCTTATTGCGTAATAGTTGAAAAATCGCAACTTTCTTTAATTTTCGGTAATAAAACGTGTCGGTGGTCAAGGCAAATCATATTTTAGAGGATCTATTAGATAAAACAAGAATTTGTGAGTAGATTCGAGATAATTTAGGATAAATATATGAAAAATTCATAGAAATATAAACGGAAAATGTCATATTTTATATTTATTTCTATGAATTTTTCATATCTTTATGCCAGAATCTACTCAAAAGTTCATGTTTTATCTAATAGATCCTCTAAAATATGATTTACCTCGGCCACCGACACGTTTTATTACCGAAAATAAAAAGAAAGTTGCGATTTTTCAACTATTACGCAATAAGTCGTTTTTGCGGTCTCAAAACACCTTATTGCGTAATAGTTGAAAAATCGCAACTTTCTTTAATTTTCGGTAATAAAACGTGTCGGTGGCCAAGGCAAATCATATTTTAGAGGATCTATTAGATAAAACAAGAATTTGTGAGTAGATTCTAGATAATTTAGGATAAATATATGAAAAATTCATAGAAATATAAACGGAAAATGTCATATTTTATATTTATTTCTATGAATTTTTCATATCTTTATGCCAGAATCTACTCAAAAGTTCATGTTTTATCTAATAGATCCTCTAAAATATGATTTACCTCGGCCACCGACACGTTTTATTACCGAAAATTAAAGAAAGTTGCGATTTTTCAACTATTACGCAATAAGTCGTTTTTGCGGTCTCAAAACACCTTATTGCGTAATAGTTGAAAAATCGCAACTTTCTTTAATTTTCGGTAATAAAACGTGTCGGTGGTCAAGGCAAATCATATTTTAGAGGATCTATTAGATAAAACAAGAATTTTTGAGTAGATTCTAGATAATTTAGGATAAATATATGAAAAATTCATAGAAATATAAACGGAAAATGTCATATTTTATATTTATTTCTATGAATTTTTCATATCTTAATGCCAGAATCTACTCAAAAGTTCATGTTTTATCTAATAGATCCTCTAAAATATGATTTACCTCGGCCACCGACACGTTTTATTACCGAAAATAAAAAGAAAGTTGCGATTTTTCAACTATTACGCAATAAGTCGTTTTTGCGGTCTCAAAACACCTTATTGCGTAATAGTTGAAAAATCGCAACTTTCTTTAATTTTCGGTAATAAAACGTGTCGGTGGCCAAGGCAAATCATATTTTAGAGGATCTATTAGATAAGACATGAATTTTTGAGTAGATTCTCGATAATTTAGGATAAATATATGAAAAATTCATAGAAATATAAACGGAAAATGTCATATTTTATATTTATTTCTATGAATTTTTCATATCTTTATGCCAGAATCTACTCAAAAGTTCATGTTTTATCTAATAGATCCTCTAAAATATGATTTACCTTGGCCACCGACACGTTTTATTACCGAAAATTAAAGAAAGTTGCGATTTTTCAACTATTACGCAATAAGTCGTTTTTGCGGTCTCAAAACACCTTATTGCGTAATAGTTGAAAAATCGCAATTTTCTTTAATTTTCGGTAATAAAACGTGTCGGTGGCCAAGGCAAATCATATTTTAGAGGATCTATTAGATAAAACAAGAATTTGTGAGTAGATTCTAGATAATTTAGGATAAATATATGAAAAATTCATAGAAATATAAACGGAAAATGTCATATTTTATATTTATTTCTATGAATTTTTCATATCTTTATGCCAGAATCTACTCAAAAGTTCATGTTTTATCTAATAGATCCTCTAAAATATGATTTACCTTGGCCACCGACACGTTTTATTACCGAAAATAAAAAGAAAGTTGCGATTTTTCAACTATTACGCAATAAGTCGTTTTTGCGGTCTCAAAACACCTTATTGCGTAATAGTTGAAAAATCGCAACTTTCTTTAATTTTCGGTAATAAAACGTGTCGGTGGCCAAGGCAAATCATATTTTAGAGGATCTATTAGATAAAACAAGAATTTGTGAGTAGATTCTAGATAATTTAGGATAAATATATGAAAAATTCATAGAAATATAAACGGAAAATGTCATATTTTATATTTATTTCTATGAATTTTTCATATCTTTATGCCAGAATCTACTCAAAAGTTCATGTTTTATCTAATAGATCCTCTAAAATATGATTTACCTCGGCCACCGACACGTTTTATTACCGAAAATTAAAGAAAGTTGCGATTTTTCAACTATTACGCAATAAGTCGTTTTTGCGGTCTCAAAACACCTTATTGCGTAATAGTTGAAAAATCGCAACTTTCTTTAATTTTCGGTAATAAAACGTGTCGGTGGTCAAGGCAAATCATATTTTAGAGGATCTATTAGATAAAACAAGAATTTTTGAGTAGATTCTAGATAATTTAGGATAAATATATGAAAAATTCATAGAAATATAAACGGAAAATGTCATATTTTATATTTATTTCTATGAATTTTTCATATCTTAATGCCAGAATCTACTCAAAAGTTCATGTTTTATCTAATAGATCCTCTAAAATATGATTTACCTCGGCCACCGACACGTTTTATTACCGAAAATAAAAAGAAAGTTGCGATTTTTCAACTATTACGCAATAAGTCGTTTTTGCGGTCTCAAAACACCTTATTGCGTAATAGTTGAAAAATCGCAACTTTCTTTAATTTTCGGTAATAAAACGTGTCGGTGGCCAAGGCAAATCATATTTTAGAGGATCTATTAGATAAGACATGAATTTTTGAGTAGATTCTCGATAATTTAGGATAAATATATGAAAAATTCATAGAAATATAAACGGAAAATGTCATATTTTATATTTATTTCTATGAATTTTTCATATCTTTATGCCAGAATCTACTCAAAAGTTCATGTTTTATCTAATAGATCCTCTAAAATATGATTTACCTCGGCCACCGACACGTTTTATTACCGAAAATTAAAGAAAGTTGCGATTTTTCAACTATTACGCAATAAGTCGTTTTTGCGGTCTCAAAACACCTTATTGCGTAATAGTTGAAAAATCGCAATTTTCTTTAATTTTCGGTAATAAAACGTGTCGGTGGCCAAGGCAAATCATATTTTAGAGGATCTATTAGATAAAACAAGAATTTGTGAGTAGATTCTAGATAATTTAGGATAAATATATGAAAAATTCATAGAAATATAAACGGAAAATGTCATATTTTATATTTATTTCTATGAATTTTTCATATCTTTATGCCAGAATCTACTCAAAAGTTCATGTTTTATCTAATAGATCCTCTAAAATATGATTTACCTTGGCCACCGACACGTTTTATTACCGAAAATAAAAAGAAAGTTGCGATTTTTCAACTATTACGCAATAAGTCGTTTTTGCGGTCTCAAAACACCTTATTGCGTAATAGTTGAAAAATCGCAACTTTCTTTTTATTTTCGGTAATAAAACGTGTCGGTGGCCAAGGCAAATCATATTTTAGAGGATCTATTAGATAAAACAAGAATTTGTGAGTAGATTCTAGATAATTTAGGATAAATATATGAAAAATTCATAGAAATATAAACGAAAAATGTCATATTTTATATTTATTTCTATGAATTTTTCATATCTTTATGCCAGAATCTACTCAAAAGTATACGATGTATACTGCTATCTACAGTTGACCTTATACTTATCATCGTCTTTCTTAGGCTGGCGTAACCCGTACCGCTACTTACTAGGAATATATTTTGAACAATAGAGGGTGATACGGTACGGGTTAACACTGGTTCTGATGTTGATGTCACAGCCTACGAATTAAATGGCAAACTTGGATACAAGCCAATCTGATGGAGCTGACATCATTCTCACCAGAGTGGAAATATAACTTCGCATACACATTTGCTTGACTTGTATCCCAAATACACACGTTAGCAAGCAGTATAGTGAAATTGCATGTTGAAACAATGGCTATCTTTTTAATATTGGCTGATCATACATAATATGAACTCAGTAATTCTGTCTAGCCGAAATACTGTACCTTTATTTTCTACAGTACATTAGATGGCAATGTACAATGTATATATGGCCTTACCAATGGTAATGTGGTGTGTGTGTGTGTGTGTGTGTGTGTGTGTGTATGTATGTATGTATGTATGTATGTATGTATGTATGTACTAGTATGTATGTATGTATGTATGTATGTATGTATGTATGTATGTATGTATGTATGTATCTATGTATGCATCTCTGTATGCATGTATATGGCATTGCCACAGGGGTATGTAGGTGCTATACGACATTATATTATGTGCCTTCCCACAGTAGCATATGTCGGCTTTACAAGAGGGACATGTGGTTTATAATCTATTTACTGGGCATCGGGTTGGGTTGGTCTGGGCTCTTGAGCTGGGCTTGAAAAATGAAATTGAAATAGTCAATAAAATGGTCAAGGTTTTAGCAGTTTGAAGCTGTCGACTTGTAAGTTGCTGTTATCTGGAAAAATTGCACTTACAGTTACCATAGAAACCATAGAGACATAACAACATGACATTCCACCAAAGCGCTACTTTATTGCATAAAACAATTTTTCAAAAAAAACATGAAATCAACATAAACAAACTATCGTAAGTGTACATGTACATAAAATGACGAAAGATTTGCTGTAATATAGTGTGTAAGTACACTGTACAATGCATAATAATAGAAGTCCTTGTTTGCATATCTGACATCAGTATACATAGTTTGCACTACACTCTAACATCAGTATGAAACCACCGATACATGATACATGTACTGCCAAAGTTTCTGGGCTAAAACATAGCTTGTTCTGAAGTCTGTCGCTAAAATAACTATAATATGCAAATTAGTGCATTATTATGTAGACTGTTTGATACATCAACTGTCAGTACATATTATGCGACTGAAATTCTTAAAAAATAATGGATTTCACATGAAAACTTGAAACAATCTGTTGAGTTTGGCATAAAATTCTTTGTCAACCGTACATGACAAAAACATTGCACAAAATAACAAATTATGACTAACTAAAAGTACTGAGTACAATTTACAGCATAATACTTCCATATTTCTCTTGGCAGCTATGCTTTCTTACTAAAAAGATGAAGTTTAAAAAGTTAAAAATTCAAGTTTCTACAAAAACCTGTGCTAAAAGATATCTGCGATTAGGCTGCAGAAATACATTTGAAAAAAAAAGCTGCATACAAAAATATACACACAAAGTGAAGCCCATGTAACACAACAGCAGAAAAATAATACCAAGATATGATTGGTGGATACAGATCATATGACACCTTTGAAAGATCACATGACTATCACATGACTATCACCTTACTAATTAGCTCAACTTTGTACTTATACAAAGCGTTAAGTTTTTTAAATAGATATTTGACATACGTATATATCAGAATTTTGACTATGTCTGTAGTTTTTTGATGAATTCACTACCATTTTAATGAGTTTCAAACAGTTTTGAGCACAAATAAATAACATGAAGGAGTTTCAACACCATACGACACTGTTATGACAGTTTGGTGAGTGCGAACGACAGAGGAGTGCATTTACTGGTTCCACAATGCATTGCAGTACACTACTACAGATTGGGTTTTGGCTGTGTACATTCTCAACAATATTTACTGATGGAAGCTTGGCATAACTACAGGTCAATCTGTACTTCTTCAATACTTTTGTTCGACCAAGTTAGGTATGTTTTCCAAATACTTTCAAATATACAACTTATAAGACCAAGTTAGGTATGTTTTGCAATATTTTCAAATACATAACTTCTATCACCGAGTACAGTATTATCAAGTTAAGTATACTTCACAGTACATAACTTTTATCACCAAGTTAGGTATGTTTCACAGTACACTAATTACCAAGTTAAGTATACTTCACAGTACATAACTTTTATCACCAAGTTAGGTATGTTTCACAGTACACTAATTACCAAGTTAAGTATACTTCAAAGTACATGATTTTTATCACCAAGTTAGGTATGCTTCACACTACTGTAAAATAGATAAGAACTCTTTATAACTAAGGAATTTTTTCAAGTTAATACAATGTTGCACTCATGGAATGAAAACAAAACAAATGGAAGACACACACTATGTATTGTGGAACCTGTACAAATCTAAACATTTCTATGATGTACATTGTATTATTCTTTATCATCGTTCATAAATATTTATATTAATGATTATAAGTTTGAGCTTGACTTTACCACTATAAAGACTCTTATGTAATAAATCTTCATTTTTGCGAATTGTGATAACAGCTAAGATTCATTCATCATTGGCTTGCCAGCTCTTACAGTATTTGACAGATGAAGGGGCGCAAACTACGTTTACATGTTTTGGGGATGTAATTTTTTTCTGCAAATTAAAAGGTACCCAGAGTATTCTACTTACTGAAGTACACATAGCCATCACTTTGAATTGCTTGAACTCAAATCTGCTATTAGGATATAACTTATAAATTATAAAATGACGTAATTCATGATACGTATCAAAAAATCTACAAGAACTTCCTACTGCGCAATCAACAGTTGTAGCAGTACCAAAACATAAATTAGGCTAAACTTGCAATCTAACATTCTAAAAGACACATCTTAAAAAAAAGGCACTTATATACACCTAAGAGCTGGCAAGCCAACAATGCTAACTACATAAATAGAGTTCTACAGGGCAAGGTGTACAGAAGGTGAAAAGGAAAAATATGACAGCGGCACTTGAAGTTTCGACTTACTAAGATTGACACAATATTGAAATGAGATGTTGATATAAACTATTGAATGGACATTGGTATAAACACACTCTTAGTAGGGTGGTGTTTCTGATGACCTCCAGTGTACATTTTTTGGGACTTCCAAAGACACTCTTTTACACTCTCTTGATTACAGGGTGACTATATGATCACAACAAAGTTAGTGCTAACACCAACTTGTGAAATCTACCACGTCGAACAATAGTTTTCGTTTGCGTCTATCTTAGTGAACCGAAACCTCAATTACCGCTGTAGTTAACAAGTCAAGTTTAGCACGATCCGAATCAAAGACAATTATTATATTTACAAGATGGAATACCACGGCTGTAAATAATCGAAGTTTACAGAGTTGTTCCTAATGTAATGATTTTGTCTTTCGACTTTGATTTAAAAGCTGATACCTCCTCTTTCTCTAGAGAATCCAATGTGACTTTGGTTGTGGACTAAAGAAGCCAGTCCTACGTAGTTATCGATGAATAAAGGACCTTCATCTATAGTGATTGCAGTTGACCCTTCTGAAGTCTTCTCCTCCTGACAGAGTTCTACGGCTCGTATAAATTGTGTTTTGAATGTGTCAATCTGTGGGTATAAAGATATAGACGCAAAAGTTACATCGTTGTAAATCACAGCCTCTTTTACGACACCGTCCAAGATATTTTGCAGTTTCGAGGAATAATGATCAGCTTTGATTTGTGAGAATGTGTGACAAGTTACAGATAATGGAGTAGCTAAAAATTAGTTAACTTGCTGACATTTTTAAAAAGGTCTACACTGCATATAAATAGGGGTTATATATTAAGATGATGCTCATTATGCTAGTTGACTTTGATCATGCCAAACTCACAGAGCTCATTTCGCCAAGTTTATTGATTTGTTGTCTTGGTTATTAAGACTCTCGTTGTTGGGGCTCATGCCTGAATCTGTTATACTCATGACAGTACAGCTACAGAGAATACCACATGTATTTGTGAAATCTAGCCAAGAATACAGTTGTGTGGGTAATTTTAGCTCTCAACTTTTTTCTACCACACCTGGCATTCCACTAGTGACTGTTTATTCAATTCTACATTAGATTACCATTTTTCGGCAGTGATGTTCAACTCCAATTAAAAATGGTTCTAATCACATGGTGGCGCTGCAGATGTCATCTCACAGCAGTAAAAAATTTAAAACCCCAATAAGAATTTACGTCTTCCTTCTGGCTAAACATTAAAAGTAAGAGGCTGCTGGTGAAATGCAAGTAGGGGAAAGGCAAGTGACAAAAATCCCCACTCGACAAGATTCTAGGTTTGAGAACATCCCCTGCATATGCTACACCGTGGGGTTTTGTCACACTATTTTACTGTTTGGTCAAAACATTCTCACCTTATATGACTCTGTATCTCTATCTTCTTTGAACTGCAATGGATGACTTGTTAATGTGATCCATGGTATTTGTTTACTCCAGGGATTCCATCTTGCTGCCACAGAGGGCTCCATACCTTTGTTCCAAAATGCTCTGACACCAACGCCATCTCTGGGACTGGACAGACAAACATAACAAACACTACATTTAGCCATGAATTTAGAGTTTAAAGATTTTATGGTACATAAACAGTGTTGAGAGCTTCACTCTACTTTAAAACAATGGCTATACCAAGACCAAACAGAAGCTTCTAACTTTGTTAATTCATTACAATGCATCATCCCAGAGCATAGCAGACCTCTTCTAAATCAGACTTGCCAAACTGATAACTCCAACTCTGTTCTAGAAGGTCATGTGATGCATGATTTGTAAAAATGATTTTTATACATCTCCGAAGCATAAAGAAATGCAGTCTTGTCTTTGCTTCCCTTTTTTCAAGTATTGTTTCTCAATATGTTTTTCAGTCACACACACTGCGGGGTGACATAGAGGGCGTTGTTTAAGTAACATAAACAACCATGACAAATTCCAATATAGTCACTAGCTAACAATACTACTTGAAACATTTGACTGCCAGCGCAAGCAGATGAAGGGAGATAATTTCTGGTAATGCTGTGTACTAGCTAATCCTATAGTAAGACCTTGGATCTATGCTTTGGGGGCTTTGCCAAATAAAGCTGAAAGGTAATGACACTTCTGTCCGGGCACAATGAAATTTCTCAAGTTTTGCTAGACCCCTTCACGCTAGCACCCTGAGTTGTGATCTTCGGTCACTTTTAGAGTAAGCAGAATAGCCCAATTGGTCTAGCAGCCAGACTACATACAATCTTGTGTTGTTGACTTACGTTGCAATTGTCTTTTCTGGATACTCAAACAATCCATAAAGGATTTTGTCGATAGCTTTCAGCATAATTCTCTTGAATTCCAACAGTTTACAGGCAACGAAGTCATACTTTAAGGATAGCAAAGTGTTATCATTTAATAAACACAGTCGTTCTTTCTCATTGTCCCAGTGGTCAACCCTGCAATGAAAAGAATGAAAGTGATTGGTTGATGACCATCAGTATTTATCACATGACAAGCAACAACACTGCTGATTGGCTGCACCAAAATTAATTACCATCTCTCCCAATCACACACAAGCATACAATCATATACTTTTCATAAGTGTATGGTCTACAATGTAAACAGGTAGTGCTCCTCACACACACACACACACACACACACACACACACACACACACACATACAGACACAGACATGCAGACACAGACAGACAGACAGACAGACACAAACACACAGACACTATCCAAATTTGATATAACAGTTCTTAATTACTTACTCCACAAGTAACCAAACTCCTCTGATGTCCCCATCTATCTGTGGTTTGATAATAGACTTACACTCATTCACTGCAGCCTCAATGGCACCAGGCTGTAACACAAACAAAATTTGAAATAATAGATAATTTGAAATAAGATAATATACATGTGTGTGTGTGTGTGTGTGTGTGTGTGTGTGTGTGTGTGTGTGTGTGTGTGTGTTTGTTTGTGGATGTCCAAATAAAGGCTGGTAGCAGGCAAAATTAACCGCCTACTCTGCACTGTTTTGCCGGCTGCATTTTCAAGAAAATTCTTTCTTTCAACCAATATATTTCCATCAGTTGGCAGATTCATGGGTCTCATTCATAGATATTACCTACTTGTCACATTTCATCGACTACTTTTAAAATTAGTGACATCCCTGTAGATTATTATCCCTGTATCCCTACATCATCTGTGAATTCATTCTAAATCCAAAACCAAATTATGTGTCACCCATAACAGATGTTAATATTCCATACATGTAATCTTTCTAAAAATATCAACATGTAACTAATTAACATGAATAATAATCAACATTACCTAATTAATTATTCTGCGTGGAACACTGTCTGTACTCTTTAGGGAATACTAGCTTTATGCAGAGAATGCATAATTGTCAGTATTAGTGAATTAATTAATTAAAATGATAATTTGCCTACATGGGGATGTCAGGTCTTGAATTTCATCTTGGTAGTCAGATTTAGACAAGTGAACTGTTTCAGTGACAATTTTCAATTGAATTCCATTGATATAACAGACTACCATATTATAAATTTGGTAGTCTAGATATGAAGTTTGGTAGTACGCCCTTAACTACTGCTAATTTGGTAGTCTAGATACAATATCTAGCAGGCTACATGTATGTGTCCTGGACTACTGCTGATTTGGTAGTCTAGATACAATATCTAGCAGGCTACATGTATGTGTCCTGGACTACTGCTGATTTGGTAGTCTAGATACAATGTTTAGCAGTCTATGTGTCCTGGACTACTGCTAATTTGGTAGTCTAGATACAATGTTTAGTAGTCTATGTGTCCTGGACTACTGCTAATTTGGTAGTCTAGATACAATATTTAGCAGGCTACATGTATGTGTCCTGGACTACTGCTAATTTGGTAGTCTAGATACAATATTTAGCAGGCTACATGTATGTGTCCTGGACTACTGCTGATTTGGTAGTGTAGATACAATATTTAGCAGGCTACATGTATGTGTCCTGGACTACTGCTGATTTGGTAGTCTAGATACAATGTTTAGCAGTCTATGTGTCCTGGACTACTGCTAATTTGGTAGTCTAGATACAATGTTTAGTAGTCTATGTGTCCTGGACTACTGCTAATTTGGTAGTCTAGATGCAATGTTTAGTAGTCTGTGTGTCCTGGACTACTGCTAATTTGATAGTCTAGATACAATGTTTAGTAGTCTATGTGTCCTGGACTACTGATAATTTGGTAGTCTAGATACAATATTTAGCAGGCTACATGTATGTGTCCTGGACTACTGTTAATTTGGTAGTCTAGACACCATGTTTAGTAGTCTATGTGTCCTGCACTACTGCTAATTTAAAAGTCTCCTAGAAATTATAGGATATGGATATGAGGAAGTGTGAAACACAAATATTTGAAAAAATATGAATAAATAAACACATCCGGTCCAAGTAAACATGGACATTTGACATTGAAAAAACTGAGTGAATTTCATCCTACAGATGTGTGGCTGTCTAAAAGTTGAAATATTAACTGAGTTCTGCTGGAATAGTTATTTTTAAACAGTGGTTCAAAATATAATCTGAATATGTAACATATGGACTGGCTTGTATGTGTAAATGCAAGGTCAACATTGTTGGTCAGATGTAGTGTTTGTCATTTTTCCTTTGTATGCAATTCTGCAGTAGTCATGGCAACTTAGGATTTCTGTGATCTACCTGATGTAAGGTTTATAGCCAGCTTTATTATGCCCATGTAGACTATGCTGGTGGGTCTATAACAAATGAAAATTTTCCAAACAATTTTCACAATTTTCACAAATGTGGTCATAATCAGTCAGATAAGACGTGTCATACCACCCTATTAGCTACCAATTTTAAAGAGAAGGCTGACCTCAGTTGCAGGGCAAAGCTTAGTCAAAACTAACAGGAATTGTGTAACTTTATCAGCAGAGTTGTAATCCCATTACAATGACATCACTGACAGTGACGTCATTGGATATAAATAACTGAACTCTGTTTAACCTTAGAAGTACAGACAACACTTTTCAGGGACAATTTTTTCAACAAATTATGTTTTCTCCCTTAAATTTTTGAAACTTTGATTTAATTTTTAGATAGAAATTATCAATATTTATCAAATGTATTAATAACAAAATTTTGGCCTATGTTATCAGATAATACCTTCAAAAACTCATTTCTCTCACCCCCCCCCCCCCACGCACACACACACTATTGTGCAGCATCTGTGGTATAAGTACATACAGCCTTTTTCATTTTAGTGTTCACTGGCTCTGTTTGATACAACAAAGCAGACAAAAATAAGAAACTACACATTCTACACTATGATAGCAAGATTGTAATTCTTGTTACATTTTGTCTAAAATCAAATAAAAATTCACCAATGAAATGTTTTTGGACTTATATGAAACATAAAAAGACAGATAATAGTGGGGTAGCTCCACTTATGCACAATGGAAAACTCCATACTGATCCAATACAGAAAGCAAATATACTGAATAAACAATTTCAATCTGTTCTCTGAAACTATAAATTTCACCTCGGATGAATTTGTAGAGCGATGACAAATGCCTGATGACAGTTATGGCAGTACAGCAGAAAACATCACCATATCTCCTAATGGCGTCAGAAAGCTGCTGGCTAGACTGTAAGATACGTGATTACGTTATGACGTTTCGCCCTCACTGGCCTCCTCTCGGTGTTAGGGGTTGCCTGATGTTTGAGGGCACCCGTCACGGCGTACCTTACAGACTAGCTGCTGGCAGGCTTAAATCCTCACTAAGCCGCTGGTCCAGATAACATTAAACCTTACGTGTTGAAGCAGCTCACAGAAGAAATTAACAAAAAATAATCCAAACGAACTGTTTAGTGGGTGTGTAGCCTAAAGTGAGACATCCTGCTTATTATATCAGTAGACCAACATTTCATGAAACGACATGCACATTAGTCTGTAAGGTATGCCGTGACGGGGCGCCCTCAAACATTGGTCAACCCCTAAGTGTGAGAGGAGGCCGGGGAGGGGGGAAACGTCACGACGTATCTTACAGTCTACATGCACATTTCTTACTTTCTAAACTTATTCTTTACCTTGTCCTTGGGCACTCAAGAACATACCAAATCAGACAGCTAATTAAATGAAAAAATTACAACATATGCAAACAAGTCATTGAAAATGACATAGTCCCCGCTATGATTGGGTTTTAAGGAGCTGGCAGTTTATGTTGTCATTTTCAAACCTGGTTAATGTTGATTGGTCTCATGTGGTTGTTTTTGATATCACTACTCTGTTCAAGCATGTCTGAGTTATGGCTTTGGACATGAAAACTGCGCCAACAAAATGGCTGCCAGGCAGCCATATTGGATTGTATCACGACGAAAATGGATAATGCACATGTATGTCATAGAGCACTGTGCTAATACCAACTTTGAATGAGATCTGTTCAAGCATGTCTGAGTTATGGCTTTGGACATCGAAAATTCGCAAACAAAATGGCTGCTAGGCGGCCATATTGGATCGTATCATAAAACAAATTGACGTGCATATGTATGGCATAGTATGTTGCCCCTGTACCAAGTTTGAAAAAAATTGGTCAAGGCATCTCCAAGAAACGGCTCTGGACGGACGGACGGACGGACGGACAGAACCCAATCCATAAGTCCCCGTCCGGAGACTAATTATTTTAATCTAAATTCAAATAGGAAAACATGGGAGCAATACCATGTCATGACCTATGACCTATGACCTATGACAAGTTCAAAGCTCTGCTTAGGGGTAATACATTCACCTACCTACAACCTAGCTTTATTAAATACATACATGTACCTACATGTACAGTGCAATAAATAATTACACTATACAAGGCATTAGCCCACAGACTTTGCTATCTGGCTAGACTATTTTATTTGCCAAAACAGTCATGGCTTAATGAGACCTTGTTTACATATTGCATATCAATGGGTTCTTAATTTGAAACCAACACTAAAAGCTGTGTGACGTTTGATAGAAAGGCATTCACTTTGTACTAAACAGTAAATGAATATCACAAGAAGGAATTCTGAGAGAATTCAAAATACCAAGAACAGTAAAGTAACTATTCATCTATACTATACTATAGTATACCTATAGTACACACACACACACACAAACACACACACACACACACACACACACACACATGCACAAATCAAATTGAGGAAAGAAACGTGACATGTACATGTATGTGACTCAAACCCACGTCCCCTGAATACTAGCCCTGTGCTCTCTAGCCAGCTGAGCTAATGTATCAACCAGTAGATTCCATGGGATGTCCTGGAGTGTACCTTTCTATTGTTCAGCAGGTGAGAAGCCATACTCATTAACATACATGTGTATTAGCCTTTCAATCTAAGGATCCAGATTTGACTTCACACACACACACACACACACACACACACACACACACACACACACACACACATATATATATAATCACAGAAAATCCTATGAAGAAATGTAGTTTTCTTAACAGATGCAAAAAAGATTCTATTCTATTCTATTTATAAATTATATAATTATATGTATAGACACAGTGTCTATGGATATTGCAAATTCCTATGCACCAGTATTTAAACTTACATATGTATTGCAACAAAGTACTAGTACTAGTTAGTATGTTTGATACACACAGTCACATGAGACAGCAATGTGAAATATAATACTTTTACTGGTACAATTATTAAAAATTTAAGTCAAGATCCATAAATGTTTAATTCTTGTTATATGTGTTACTGTTATTTACATTTAGGATTGGAGTATTTGGATATTGAAAACAACAGCCTGGCGACTGTTGCCATGCTCTGTATTAATTTTTGAAATGACGTTATAAATTTAGCATCATCACACATAGCTACAATGAATATATAACGTACAGACATGTGGGACACAGACAAACTATTTTTTTGAATTTCATCGAGATTAGTAGGTTATCCGTCAAAGAGAAACAGAAACTTGTCGAATGGATATTTTTAGTAACATACATTATGTCGACAGAGAAATACCCGGACGTCGTTATAATTTCTAACATGGCAGCCATGATTGTTTGCATTGTGAAGCAACCCTTTGGTTGAGTAGCCTTGAAATACTTACCCTATATGCGAAGAATTGTTTCTGTTGGTATTTTGACATCGGAGCCGACTTCGGACGTCCAAGATTTGGTTGCGCGACGGCAGGCGGAGGCTGCACCTCCGTAGTCGTAGTTGTAGTCTCGGTTGTCATCTTGTTTTCTACGGAATCTGTATGAACGGTAAGCCGTGACCCTTGGAACTGGACCTCGGGGACTACTTTATCGTCGAGATTGTCCTCTGCGTCTTGTGGCCTATATTTGGACGCTTGTCTATCGGCGTCAATAACTAATTCAGCTGGGTTGTCTTCCGCCATTTTATATATATCCCGTGACTGAAAAGGTGACGTCATCTATTTACATTCAGACTCTAGATGGCGCCCTTTGTAAACTTACACTGGTGCATTTTCACCACAGGGTTGAATTTTTCTAATGTTATATGGAAAAAACTATCAATGAAAAACTATATTTCCAATTAAAAAACGACAGAAAACTATTATGTTTTCTTCAAAATAGTTGATGAAAGATTTTTCACACACTGGAAATTCCAGGTATGAAGGGCCTAGCGTCTACCCTGACGTTGACTCATCGCAACCTGTGTCAATTTCATGTGATCTGGTGACTATCCATGTACGTACACATAAGACTTGGCCACGTCAAACTTTTGACAATAGGTGAGCCTGAACTTTGTCATAAATCTGGCAACTGGTTATCAATGACACGTCATATTATTGAGATGACTGGTTTAACAACAATTTCGACATGACGTATCACTACCCCAAATAAAAACACTCGGGCTCATGACCATAGTGGTTAAAATCCCATACTGTGTATAGAATAGATAGATATAATTATCGAAAGAGGGGACCGGGGAGGGAGTGACACATGACAAATGACAGGGTGTTTAATACCAAGGGGGTGGGGGTATTGATATAAATTTAAAACCTCACGTCATAGGGCCATGGGGTTGAATATCAGTGCCACGTGTTTATAATATACCGATATATAGATGAGGTAATGTCATTGGCTGCATGGTGAACTACACACATTTGCAAACTTGACTAAAAGGCTTTAGGCACCACAACAATCCCTTTATCGTTACTACCTTCAATCTTTTATACTTTTATAACAAATGTTCGATTCGTTATCCTGAAGTTTTCTGACATTGCACATTTTTGTTTATCATAGTTATGCACCTGAGGAAGAGTCAGAGACTAATGATAGGTTGGGCTCAATAGGTATAACTTATGATGAATTGGCGGTGCCTACCTAGCATTTTATTCAACTTTGATAGACTGAAATATGCAAGATAAAGATACTGTTTCACAGACAGTAATGTTATTCAATATAGATTGTGTTTTTATTCATAAGAGATATCTACAGGTGGTCTCCACTACATACTTTGAAAACAAAACTCTTACAGGGGAACGCCACTCCAGGGAATATATTTTCATAAACTTTATGTTCTGGAGAGTTCTTTCACTATAATTTCAAATTGCA
The DNA here is from genome assembly GCF_964340395.1 of Glandiceps talaboti. NCBI lineage: Eukaryota > Metazoa > Hemichordata > Enteropneusta > Spengelidae > Glandiceps > Glandiceps talaboti. The sequence goes on from NC_135569.1 coordinate 4,938,782, forward strand.
TAAATCGTGCAAGATTGCTCCAAAACACCAAATTTAAACTCTATTTCACCGCCATTGTTCTGACACTGATCCACCATTGCATCATGGGACTTAGCAGACACACATGTGGATTAGATGAACACATAATATTCATGACTCCTAAGGGCTTATTACCTTTAGAGAAATAGTCATGAATATGCAGTGTGCATCTAACACATATGCAAGTTTGTTAAGTCCCATGATGCAATGGTAGGTCATTGACAGAATGATGGACGTGAAAAATCTTGGTGTTTCTCGGCAATTGTGCTTAATTGTGGTAAAGGACTCAACATTTTTGAAAACACATTTATTTCCTTGGTTATACAGACAGTAAAATTAAATGAAAATATTTGAAAAATACAAAGAATGGAAACAAGACAAAATTTAAAAAGGTAAGCCTTATAGGTAAAGTTTTAAATTTGTTAGTAATATGTGATATAAAAATAATCAGATGAGAAAATATGCCAGCATTGTGGCAAGATTTTATTTTCATCCTTGGCATGCATAAAAGTAGTAAAAATTATCAAATTAAATGAAAGTTTATTAAATTAGTAAAATTCATGTCATAGCTGGGGTGCAGGTTGTAATGCATATAGACCGTAAAAATTAATACATGTACACATACATTCAAATAATCGAATATTTATCCTTAACTAAATTAGTTCTTGAAGATGAATTTCACACAGATTTTCAGCTTAGCTGCAATATATTCATAATGTGTTTTGACTGAATCTAAACATTGGCATCAGCATCATTGTCTTTAAGTTCTATTTGCTCCCACGATGAAGATAAGTTGAAAGTCCCATTTATCTGGTCACGCATATTTATTTCATCTTGAGAGACAGGGCGAGACACTGCTTTGTAGACTGCCGTAATAAGAAGATAAAAAAAATATTACAAATGATTGATAGAAATTACAAATACATATTTAAAGACTTGCACATCATGATAAAACAATCTATTTGACTGATAGCTGTAGAAAAAAGTTGGTTTAGACCCGAACAAAAAGATAACCGTACTCAAATCCATTAGCACTGTTGTAAGATGGAACTTGATTGGGACAAATGTTGAACTCAAAAACGAAGCATTCAGACATAAAATTCATATTCAAAGCAACTGTCAATCTGTTTGTGTGGTTGTAATTTAGTCAATGGAACTTGAATCGAAGCAAAACTCTGAGATGAGTTGTCATAAATAGTCATAAAACTATACACTCCTATTTACAGCACTAAACAATTTTACTCTCCCATGCAGTGCCTCCTTGTGGTCATTACCCCAGGGAGGGAGGGAGGAAGGGTATACCGCAATGGAGGCACTACACAGGGTGAGGGAGAGTGCACCAATTCACCGTGCTTGCAAGATTGAGAATTTTGATATACTATAGAAACGTGAGCGACTGTATACTTACGAACGTCATTATGGGTGGCACTTTTCATTATAGAAGAATCCGTGTCCATGTCCTGTACTTTCTAGAATATAAACAGATCATTTTTGAATGCGCAATTTTAAAAATTACATTAGATTACATTATGTTTTAGTTATTAATATGTGTTTGTATATATCAATAAATATCTATAATCTATTTTACAGTGTTGATATTGAAAACAGAAGGCATGCACAAAAGGGGTATCTTGACAAATTAAAAACATCTCAATTCCATAAACTCAACCTCTCCCCATCTTGCTGCAAGATGTTTGCACTTTGTGCAGGTGGTAAAGAATTGCTACAAATTGTTATCGGAACCACACATTTTTTGGCCTAAGTGAAGTAAAGTGTCACTGTAGTGTACAGACATAAAATGTTATAATTGATATTGGTGTCTGTGCATATGTCTAGCGTACCTTTTAAATGGTGTGTTTCGTAACAGACAATATGTAGCAAGAAATTACAATCTTACTATTTATTAGTGTAGAAATATGCAGTTTCTTATTGGTTTCTGCGTCTGTGAATGGTAGCTTGAAAGGGGTTATATTATATTCACCTACCTTGCAGAGCATGTTAGACCGTGACTTTGTATATTGTTGATTTGAGGAGGTATCAGCAGAAAGCTGGTCACAACAAGTAAAGAAGCCACTCCGTCTAGCAATTCTTTTGTATTCTTTGATCACCTACCAAAAGATTTACATGTGTTATCAAGCTTTAATGAAATTCCCCATTAAAGAAAATGATGGAACTATCACAGACTGGACGTACTGAATAATGAGCTGGGGGCTGGGGGGAGTGGGCTGGCCCATCTTGAAGCTTAGAAGAAGTAAAAATAAAATAACCTTATTTTACAATGACTTGTAATTTAGTAAGGCTGCATTGCATCATGGGATGGATTTAGACCAAGTTTACATGGCACCATTTTAGACCACTGAAGTTGCAATTTTCTAAGCCCACATTGGGAAGGATTTGGACAAAGACTAGATGGTTGAAACCTGGGTGTATTACACTTATAGGTGGTATGCATTCCTGTATGGCTGAGTCTATTCTAGTGTGTGGGGGTTATTTGTATGATTTTCTGCAAGCTGTCTAATTACACTTACCTTTCCATCCAATAAGCAATGAAATATGAAAATGAAAACTCCTTGTAAAGAATTCAAGAGAGTGAAGACATACGCCATCACCACAGTGTCCTTGTTCACATACAGAAATCCAAACAGCCATGTAAATCCCAATAGACATATCAATGCACATGTTGTTTTCAACCAGAGTCTAAATGGAAAATAATGATAATAATAACAATAATAAATAAGCACTTATAAAGCGCCATATATTTAGAAAGTGTTCATAGGTGATTAACCGGAACTATTAAAATGAAACAAGTCAAGAGAAAACACTTCACAAAAACATGTTGATTATCTAGAAAAGCAACTGTACACAAATTAAAATGGCAATACAAGAGATGCGAAATAAAATGAAATAAAAAGTAAAGGCGTTAGCAAGTCATTACCATGTATAGGGGTATGACAGCAGAAGCCCTTTTACCTTGCCTACACTCATGGAAGGGAGCCTTATAGTCGTATTGCCATATACACATCCCATACGCACCATTTTATTTTGCTGCCAAAAATACTTCAACAAAATTAATTTCATGTAATTTTCATGTTTGTCCTAACTACTGAATACGAATAACATTTTCAAAATGGTGCTTTCTCGTACTTATTTACAGATTCATCAAAACAAGACTGGTAAAATATTATGCAGTCTTCATTGTTTTTTGCAGTATTATCTTTATTTGACCTGAAAATGCACACACCAACCAATGACGTATAATCTATGCATGGTAAAAAGCACTATGTATTAAATAAAGTATAGTGTATGTGAGATATCAGCCAATGACATATAACTTATGCAAAGTATCAGTCCATGACATATAATTTATGCAAGGTATCAACTAATAAAGTATAGTATATGCACGATATCAGCCAATGACATAAACTTATGCAAAGTATCAGGCCATGACATAATTTATGCAAGGTATCAATTTATAAAGTATAATTTATGCGAGACATCAGCCAATGGCGTATAACTAATGCAAGATATCAGCAAATCATATGTAAACTTATGCAAGGTATCAACTGAATACAGTATAATTTAAGCAAGGTATCAGCCAATAACTGATAAAGATCATAAATTATCTGTATATCTTTTCATTTCAAACATATTCTTTCTTACCTAAATTTCTCCATACTGACGTCCTCATTTTTCTTCAGAGTTTGCAATGTTGTACTTCGCCGAATCTTGATAATAGCCATTATCAGAAAACCTGTATTAATCTATTAAATGTAAGAAAACATATAAAGTTACACTACGTTCTACAAATGTTGGATATTTACCCAGAGATTTTTATTTTGAAAATTTTATAAACTGCACAAAATCTTGAAATACAGATATCAAAGTGTTACACTTTCACATCATTAAATTACAGTGGCCTACATTGTCAAGTTAGCTATGACACTTACGGGCCAATGTGGCAATAAATTGAATCTGTATCTTAAAGGAGTTGAAAGTGAACTTTGCTTGCAATCTGATATATTTTCACAAATTTGAGTGCCCTTAAAGAAATATTCTTGATCATGTCATTGAACAGTTACACCCACAAATCTGAGACTTATCTGTGAACGTATAACCATATAGTAGTATTTTTATATTGTACACTATATATCTCAAAACAAAGCACCCTTTTAAATGAATATTTTCATAGGATTTTGGAATATGGAACATTCTATTTAATACTTACTGATTAGATTAGGTCAAATACATACAGATAAAAAGAGAATAAATGGTGAATTTCGAAAAATAGATTCCTTGTTAGTCAAGTAAATATGATTATGTGATTATGAATTACCAGTGGTGTTACCTACCAGTACAACAAAACAGACTGGCCCAACAAACGCCGAGATGAAACCCCATCGTGTGTTCAACCAGCAACTGAAAATATCACACCATACAATAACATATATTTAACAGGTTGGAAATTTTCAAGTTGTCACATAGAATGACAATAAACTTGAGTAGTCCACAAGGATGGAACACTTAAGATGTAAGTTTATCCTCTTAATATAGTCAGACTTTGATGATGTCTTGGACAACCAGGGAATAATAATAATAATAATAATAATAATAATAATAATAATAATAATAATAATAATAATAATAATAATAAACTTTATATGTCCAAATAAATTCGGAAATTTGTTGAATGGTCGCCACAAGAGCAGCGCCCTAGTGCCCTAGTGTTGAAGAAGCAGGAGGAAACCAGAGTACCCGGGGAAAACCTGCGTTGTTCGGCAGGGTCAAGCTAAGCATCACCCTTCTTACATGCAGACCTGGTTAAATTTTCAATCAAACCCAGCCAACACCTTGTGGGTTCGAACCCAGACTGCAGAGGTAAGAGGCGTACGAGCTAACCGCTCGGCCACTGACAACCCCAAAGTCTGTGATTTCTGGCAATAAAAGTTACAATAATTACAGGTCAAATATATCCTCAATTAGTACATTCACAAGATGAAATAGTCAATTTTCCGGTTTCAAGATGCATTGCGCGAGAGGACGTCGCTTATGTTGTTAGATTTAGTCTTGTTTTGTCTTTATTACATTTGAAATAACATTTTCATCAAGAAATGATGGTAAGACATGTTGACCTCTTTAATTATGGGTGATTTTATAGAACAAAAACTGAACACCATCGATGACAGAGTAGGATTTTACGGGTAAACCCAGGGTACCGTCACTTGACAACCATCCCCCTGAGTAGCGAGTGCAAACCCCTCCGCATGTACAGAATACATGGCATTGTATGGAGAGAAGCACAATGCATCTTGGAACCTGCAACAGGTCTATTGTGATTCTATTGGGGTGCTGATTTTAGGGTGTAGACCAAAAAATCAATTTGATGTGATTTAATATATCACATTATATGTACAACTGCACAAATACATTTATCCACAGGTGATTCAATACAGGGTGTACAGCATACTGTAACACCATACGGAGAGTTTTACCTACCTAGTTCTCATTATCACTCTGTGCCACATCTCTTATGAAACCATAGAGTAAAGTGCTTATAACTTTGTGTTATATATCCCTTAAAAGCACGCAAAGAGTTTTACCTTATAAATTACTTACTATAACTCTGTGCCGTATCCATCGAAATTGTACAAACACTTGTCAACTATGATCGAAACACAGACTATGATTGCCGGAACACCTTTGAAATGAAATGAAAAATTTTGAATAAAAAGGTAAATAAAGGAGTTAAATATATGTGATCTGCAAATCAAAAACTTAAAGGCCTAGTCATTGTCTTAAAGAATTGGAATTATAATTTAGGCATGAAACACAGTTGTCTGGCAAAGTTTTTGATCTAAACAAAGTTGAACCAGAACCTAAAAAATGGTCCTATGTAATCCATATGGGTTAACTTATAAGATAACAATAAATACATGCAAATTGTGACACAGGAATTTACAGATCTCCTTACGTTCTAAATTTATCCGATTGGACAGTTGGAAATCCAACATGGCAGATACTAATACTTTCTATTATAACACATCATATCAGTGATTAGCTTAGATCATATCACATGGTATGGACTATTGACCCATAGTGACCTAAATTTGCATACAGAGGGAAACATTCATTTTCTACTTTCCCTAGGGTACTATTACATTACCACTGGCATTCTACCCATTGCTTTGACTCGGGAAAGAATACTTGCCAGAGAATGTGATTGTGTTATAAAACACTTATTGCGCATACCTTATTCATCCATAGTAGACATCGTATTACTCCTTGTGATGTTATATTTCAACTATTTCCCTTGGCTTTCAGCTTTGAGAAATAGTTGTTGAATAACAGCCCTCTGGGTAATAGATGTCTACTATAGCCAGGCAATAATTGTATATTAGGATGGTTAGAAATGTATTTTACCATAACCAAACATGTAATAATATTTCCTTCGAGAGTGTCTGGCTCTGAATATGATGACCAACAGGAAGTATAACTCAACTCCTTCCAACATCATCCATGAAAAGACAGACAAAAAGGAAAAATGCAGAAATATTGCAAGTGTGGTACACGCCAACTAGAATAAGAACATAAATGCATTATTATTAGCTAGTAGGGTGGTGTAGAATTAGATTCAGGTATGTGATATTTGAAATAAGGGTATAATTGATGATGGGTAAAAACCAATGTCTATACTTTAATTGACATCTGAAATATTTCATTATATACATAAAAAAAGTTGACATCAATTTAAATATTTTTCAATTTTTTTTTCTAACAAATATTTAATTTTTTTTTTCAAGTACAAAGAATTTGCTACAATAGGAAACAACCTGTGAGGCTGAACTTACTTGTTTTGTAGTTTGTGATATACCGGCCAAGAATAATACCTCTCCAACTAATAACGACAAACTCAAGTTCTTGTGGATGGTGGTCCTGTCTGATTGGATATTTCTTAAAAAATAATAAAAGAAACATTAATATTAAAAGCAATTTTCTCATTGAATTCACTGAATTCTTCAGGTATGCTTTCTTTTTTTCCTGTCTCCATGCATACACACATGGTGGATAAATCAACACATCAAAAGTGCTAGTGTTAAGCTATATAAAGATGTCTTAGCCGAACTTTATTGACAATAATTTAAATCAACCTAAGAGTTATGGTCCTCAAGTCTGAGTTTTCTATACTTACTTTTGCTTTTCCGTAAATGTGTACTCAAAATCACAAAACTAATATGGTGGTCTTTCTAATTTTACATGGCCTGACACATAGACTGAAAAATATTATCTTCTAGAAAGTTGATGGAAGTGTTGATTTAAGCAGCCATTTTATTCATCACTGTCCTAGGAGGTAAAATCCCTACCCCTTTTTTACAGCCCATTTCATGTTACTGTTCACTGGCTTTGTTTGAAACAACCACACAGAAACCAATAAAGAAACTAAGAAACAGCACAATGCTACAATTTAAGATAGCAAGATTGAATGAATACAATTTCTTGCCATAATTTTGTCTCCCAAGAAGTCCTGCGTTGTTCGGTAGAGGCAAACTGAACAACACTCTTCTTACTTACAGCGTGGTAAATTTAATCGAACCCTGAATGGGGTTCGAACCCCGACCGTTTAACCACTTGGCCACCGACAACCCAATTTCTTGCCATAATTTTGTCTAAATGAAATGAACTAATTTAGTGCCACCATACAGACATCAAATGCAGATGTCAAATCAATGCCGTCTAAAGGCCGTTATTTTTTAAAGACAAAATATAGCAAGAAATTTGATCTTATCAAGTTATCATGATAAAGTGTAGGGTGTGCAATTTCTTATTGGTTTCTGAATCAAACATAACCGGTGAACACTAACATGAGAGAGGCTGTAACAGCCTGTACTCTAGGAAATTTGCAAACCTGCCATCTTGAATATCATGAATGTTGCATCATGGGAAATGTGATGATAAATATGAGTATTGTAAACATTTGTGTTACATCTGATACCCTGACCACTATAGGGGATTTATTCTATCGATACCTCCAGATTAGATATCGCAATAACTACAGATAATCCCATAGTCCTTTGCAGATGAGCATACTCAGTTTGAATTGCAAGTTCCCTATTGGTAACGTAACAACACACTCGCTACAAAAGATAACACATTTCTTTAATCATCGATAACAAATCACCTCAGAAGTGTTCTTAATGTACGTGGACATTAATATGTAAAATATTTCAACCCATGGACAAACATATCACAATAAATTCATTAACAGCATTACATGTCAATAGATATAACTAGATATTATTCCCCAATATTTGTCTTCGTTCAGCCAAGGAAAATTATACAAGTGACCTAAGGGGCTTTGTCACTACGAGGCACTAGACGAATGGTGACAACTCTTAGGTCATGAGTATTTTCCATGTGAATGAAGAAAAATGTTGGGAATAATATAATTATACCATCGCCATTAATATTTTTCCAAAATCAGGGAAAGTAATGGCAATTTGGAGCATTTTGACTCATATTTTGAACATACCAGAACCAATGATGTAGACACGCATTGTCGTGACATAGAACGACCAGTGTAACATTCTATACTTTTTGTTGAACCTGGCTAGTGAATAGCATAATGTATTCTATGAAACTCTCTCTTTGACTTTTTTCAGACTGGGTACTTACTTAAGACAGATGAAGCTGATGAGACAAAGTACAAGGCAGAATATAGAGACAATAAAGCCGAAATATGTTATTATTGAGAGTGCAAGACGATGGGTTTCAGACACCTGTAAAATAAAGATAAGACTTTGAATTTTACCCAAATTAAGTTTATTTGCAGGTACAAATGTAGTATATATATATATATATATATATATATATATATATATATATATATATATATATATATATATATATATATATATATATATATATATATATATATATATATATATATATATATATATATATATCAATCTGCTAATACAGTGCTCTCTCTATATATATGTATATACAAATGTATATATATATATATATATATATATATATATATATATATATATATATATAGATAGATAGATAGTTAGATAAATAGATAAATAGATAGATAGATAGATAGATAATTTTGTCCTTTGAGGCCCTTCTAACACAAAAGCTATCTGCATCATAATCACAATTGTCATCAATTACATACTTGGGATCGTCGTCAATGATATAATCAGATTCACAACCAGTGCGTGCGTTGAAATCACCTGTTACTATAACATCAACATCAGGTAACTTAGAAATAACTTCAACTAGTTGACCTTCAAAAAGTTCAACTCCGTTATCTGAATTCAGGTCATTGTAGAATGTGGAATGTTCTGGCGGAATGTATACTCCACAAAGTAAAATATCTCTAATATTTCCAACCAAATTGCCATCAATAAGGATGAAAATACAGTCTTTAAGGTTGGAGTCCACAGGTTTGATCATTCGGGAAATATTTTCTCTAACTAAGATACATACACCACCTACAAATCTTCCTCTGGCCGATTTTCTCGGTCGATGTATAGTAAATACATTGAAACCAGGGAAACAGTTTTTGAATTCTTCATCACTGTCTGCCCAAGTTTCCACAAGAATTATTATGTCATGAGATAAAAGGTAATTACCAAAATCAAAATCACAAATCTTAGATTTAATAAGACCCCTGACATTCCAATAAATTATTTTAACTAGTTTTGGGCCTTGGCCTAACCATTATTTGTCAGTTGTGGCCCTTGACCATGGACGCTGGGAAACTGTCGAAGAATGCAAGTCACGATTCCGATTATAAGAAATCCCAGAGTTCGCTTCCGCCATGAGGTTGACAGTAATATCGTCGCTCGCGTTTCCAGCAACTGTGTTCGAGTCTTCAATTATCAGTTTACCTCTCTTGTAATATGCTTTTTTCCCCTGTCTTCTCAGATTTCCAAGTGTGTTCTGTTGTCTTCTTGTTAGATCACTACCTATACCAATATTTCGTGTCTTTAATTGTTCTCTTGCTGCAAGAGCGGTAACTTTATCGTCACCATGGTGAAATTTAACAATAATTGCCCGTGGTTTATTTCCCCGACGAACACCGACACGATGAGCCCTGACGATATCCTGTGCGACCCAAACTTTACCCGTTGCAGTTTCGTTGAGGATTGACACAACCTTGACTTTACAATCATCGAATGTTTCATTGTCTTCTTCCCTGATACCATATAGTCTTACATTGTCTCTTCTTGAAAATGACTCTAACTGGTCAGTATCTTGTTCAATTGTATCTAAACGTACTATCACATCTGATACCTTGTCATCAATGGCATCTAAATCGAGCTTAATAACATGACTTTCTTCTTTCATTCCGTCGATTTCGTTTCTCATCGTGTGTGTTACCTGTTCAAGACCATGCAGCGTACTATTCAGAGTGTCACATGTCTTCTGTAGGCTTGTTTGCTTTTCACTCAAAGTCGCGATTTCATTACTCAGTTGTTGTCCAACACTTATGATTTGTTGCATTAAGTCGCTCTTTACGGCTTCTATAGCTTTGATTATATCGGATTCAGTTTGTGGCCCTGGGTTCAGTTCGACGTCGCCTGATAATAACAGAAGTTTTGTCATAAATGGCCGGCCTGGGAACTGATGACATGACACCTGCGTATACATGCCATTGGTGCTTCGTACACACGAATCTGCAAAACTATCACATTTCATACTCGAAACCATATCCTTCTCGTCTAGTAATAGCATTCCGTTACTTTGCAACCATATTTCCAATGATTCTAGTCCCACCAGTAATGAATACGTGGCAGTCACAGTATAAAGAGATACCAAAATGCATGCTGTCAGCCGGTAACCAAGCTCATTTGCATGAGACCATTTTGAGTATGGGCTGTAGAAATGAACTTGAATATCTCTCCAGTTTTTTGGTGGAATGAAAGTTCCAATCCTAGTTCTCCAGGCTTGGACGCTGACTCCCATGGTTTATAAAAGTAACTGCCGTACTTACAGTTGCTAACTTGACAGATTTGCCGAGAAATTACTGAAAAGTTGGAGAGCAGTATGAACTTGTATGTGAGCGAGCTGTGACAGTATCTTTGGTCTGCAGAATTTATTACACACTTTGAGTAACTATTGTGAAAGGTGGAACATGAAAGTAAATCTGTCAAAGACGAAAGTAATGGTTTTTAAAAACGGCGGATGTATATCGAAAAAAGAAAAATGGTTTTTCAGAGGGCAGAGACTTGATGTTGTATCGTATTACAAGTATTTAGGGGTTCTTTTCTCCTGTCGTTTGAAGTGGTCTTATGCGACAAAAATACTTTCACAACAAGGTAGAAAATCATTTATGTACATGTGGCGTAAGTGTGGAAAAGTAGGAACATTGTCATGTAAAACATTCTTTAAAATTTTTGACACTTTCATTGTACCAATTTTAACATATGGTTCTGAAATCTGGGGTTTCCAGAGTTATGTATTATTGGAAAGGGTGCAGCTGTTGGCATGTAGAATGTTTCTTGGCGTATCAAAAAGTGCCCCGAACTGCGCTGTACTAGGGGATTGTGGAAGATACCCTATTTATTTGTTAACAGCAAAAAGATGTATCAAATACTGGGCGAAACTTTTAAACATGCCAAGTCAAAGATATCCCAGGAAATGTTACGACATGCTCCTTCAGATAGAGAACTCTGGTGTACGTACTAGGGGTACTTGGGTTAGAGAAATTAAAAGTTTACTAGAAATCTGTAACCTGGAAGATGTTTGGAATGCGCAACATGTTGAAAACATTGATTTATTTGCAAATACTTTTGTAAGTAGATTTAAAATATTTTTATTTTTGAAATGGCAGAGTGATGTATCAACTTTTGATAAACTTTTACATTACAGAAATTTTAAATTGTCATTACACCGTGAAAAGTACTTGTCTGAAATCAAGTTTGGCCAACATCGCATGATGGTTGCACGCTTTAGGTGTTCAGCACATTGGCTACAAATTGAATTGGGGAGGAGAAATAATGTACACCGTGATGACAGAATATGTACTCTCTGTGACCTTCATGAGGTCGAGGACGAATTTCATTTCCTACTTAAATGTGCATTTTTCAATCAATACCGGAATAAGTACATACCACATTACTTTTACTCTCCTCCTTCCTATACAAAATTCATTGAAATCATGCGTTCTGAAGACAGTGATACAATCCAAAAACTTGCTCTTTTTCTTTATCATGCACTATCTTTGAGAAAAGAAGCAAACACTATTTGCTGAGATTGTGACGTTTTTGTCTGACTATGTACTAATTTTCTTTGTATTTTGGGCCGATGGCCATTAAGTACAATAAAGTGACCAGAATGAATGATGATAGATAGATAAATAAATAGATGTTATAAAAATATGTTATAGAAAAACATTCTTGTAACTATGGGTTAATCAAATATTAGATCAATACATAATTTTGAAACAGTTTTCAGTTGTTTTTCTTTATAAAGAATTGAACTCAGTAATTTGATACAGACTTTATATAATATATATAACTATATACAGCAGTTCATTTCCATACCTTAGTGCCATGGACATCCACAAGTACGGCAAAATTTGTAAGATGGCTACATGAACAGACAGTGTGGGTTTCGTTGCTTTCAACAGTGTTACAACCATAGTCTGACCATTCACCTTCACCACTGCAAAGGAATGACACCATAGGTACAGCCAAATTAGTAAGATGGATGTACAAAATGCAATGCAAGTATTGCAGTCTACTCTACAAAATAACCATATATTGATCAACCATGTGATCACACACCAGACAAGACTATCGCATTACTCAGAGTCACATGGACTGTCAGGTGGGCAGGACATCTTAATGAAATGGTAAATTAAAATCAAACAATTCAAATAATTTTTTTAATAAAAAATGTAAGAACTGATGGCATTCAAAGGAATATAATTAACCATTTAATGAAAATGAGGATCTCTGAAATCAGAAATGTACTTACTTGATTGTGTAATTCCAGAAGGAACACATGCGATTTGTTCTGTTCTCCGGAGGCTGAGGTGACACATTTATGAAATAAATATATTTTAATTCATTAGCTATCTTGAATATGTTGATATTATAGTATTATATTTTGTTTTTTCCTGTGTGAGTGCTATTATTTTCTTTCCTCATTTATTTTAATTTTTAACTTGTCTGTACAAATTACACTGAGATGCATGTGTAGTGTTTTTTTTTTTACAAGAAATAAATCATATTAATGAATGATAATAACAAAACACACGCACATAGACACAGGCAGAGATACACACACATGCACAGAGACACAGGCAGACACACATACATGCATAGAGACACACAGAGATACACACACATGCACAGATCATGACACAGGCAGACACATACATGCACAGAGACACACAGAGATACACACATGCACAGATCGAGACACAGGCAGATACACACACATGCACAGAGACACAGGCAGACACACACATACATGCACAGAGACACAGACAGAGATATATAGACACACAGATGGACAGAGACGCAGGCAGACACATGCACATGCACAGAGACACAGGCAGACACACACATACATGCACAGAGACACAGACAGAGATATATAGACACACAGATGGACAGAGACGCAGGCAGACACATGCACATGCACAGAGACACAGGCAGACACACACATACATGCAGAGACACAGACAGAGATATAGACACACACATGGACAGAGACACATGCAGACACACACATATATGTGGTAAGAAAGGGTAAAAGAGGACAATAATGTATCCGCCAATGAGTATTGATAACACTTTGACAGGTTTAAATGTTGACAATGAATCATAAATACTCACTTTTGTATGTTGAAAAACAATGATTGCAGGTTCAGCAAGGTCACGAGATTGCATTGAATTGATGGATGCTGAGAAGACACGGGTAGCCACAAAGTTGGTTGCATTATCTGTTAAATTGCCATCAAAATTACGGCCATCCAAGTACTGACCAATTTGATTGTAAATCAAAACTACCAACTTCGCAGTACCTGTAATACAAATTCCAAAAGACATTGTAACTGGAATTAATTAGGTAGTAATATGTACCTTGGAAATACAAAACTTTTGCTGTAATGCTGAAGAATGTTGGAAGAAGTTGTGATCTTGCTATCTTAGTATTAGAGCATACAGTTAGCAAAGTTGAAATGGGCTGTATTATGGTTACATACCGTTTACACTTCTTGCCTGCAAGTTTTCCATAGATAAACTAATGGAGTCTTGCACTGTTTTCCAATCAGAATCATATGATATGGAGTTCGTCTCTGGAAATCTGACGGGTTCATCTTCCATTTCATTTGTGTCTTTCACAGTGACTTCCATAACTGATGAAGACAGAGAAAATAAATGATTATTTGTTTATGTTGTTTAATATGCTAATAGTACAGTATTGTGTATTTTCAACTTGCAAGAATCCTAAACAAAGATGTGCACCAATAAAATGTTAAACATGAATTGCTTTAATTAAAATATTACCAGTGTCTGTAAATAAAATGAACTGGTTAATACTAGAATAATGTCCAATTGTGAATGAGTCATAATAGTCAATAATAAATGAATGACATACTTGAGGTAGCAGTTCTTTAAGTTGTAAGCTTACTCTATTAAATTGATAAAGAAATGAGAGGTCAAAATGAAAGTACACAGGCGAAATTAAACAATACGGACTAATTTTAGGCCTGCATATAAATAGGGGTTGGATTACCATGATGCGTAATAGATAACTTTGATCAAATAACCAATGAAATTGCCGTTTTAGCGAGTATTACAGATATTTTACCTCCTAACGTTGGACTATGGTATTTGGATTTACAGAAATCTATCTAAAAGATATCTGTCACTGCATTTTAGAACTAGCTGCATTTTGTGGACTGTATTCGTAAAAATGTTGGCTTGATACACGTTGGGAAGTATCAAGACACTGACTCAGCATTGAAAATTAGCGCTTTAAAACAGAAAAAACAAAAACAAATGCACTTACAGATATTTTCTGTGACCTGCATCTTGACGCTGCCTTCTGATAGCTCGTTGACCAATAGGAAGCCACTGTTTTCCATACCCGTCAATAGTTTTGTAGCCTCTTGAGTCAACTCGTCATGTAGATCCAACCAGGCGTTACTATGTTCTGCATCAAGTAAATTACTACATGTGTTGGCGATACTCTAGAAAAAAATTAAAACACTTGTAATAATTAGTCTGAGAAATGTATACCACACTGTCGTTATATTCACCTTTGGCCATGTGATTAAATAGAAAATCTGAAAATCTGAAGAAATGTAGCACTGTCGGTAAGATGTTTGTCGTGGCAGAGCAATAAAATGTAGCACTGTTGGTAAGATTTTTGTTGTGCCAGATGATAAAATGTAGCAATGTTAGTAAGATTTTTGTCATGCCTGATGATAAAATGTAACATTGTGGTAAGAGTTTTATTTAGCGAAATGATAAAATATGCCACTGTTAGTAAGATTTTGTCGAGCCAGACAAAGTTTTCTGTTAGCCTCTATGATTTTATTCATGGTAAGATTTTTTTTCAAGCTGTCAGTAAAAATGTTGCCGATGCAGAAAAAAAGTTCTAATTCATGTGAAATAATTGAAATTGTATATGGTGTCCAATGGAATTTCATCACCTACCTGAGTTGTATTCACAACAAACTCTTGTCTCTCCTCTTCATCTAAAGTACTTAATATCATTTCTAAAGCCCCAGGCAATTTGTTGATGACACCCAGAGATCCTATGACATCACCACCATACAGCTCTTGATTAGGATTGGTTAGATCGACTAATGTGTTAGTTATGTTGGTGACGTCATCGCTTGTTTTTACATCATCAAGCTATAGTGCATGGAGAAAGCCATATTTTAGAACTATATACTAGATACTGGGCTTTGTCAGTCACACAATAGTATAATGGCAATTTCAACAATTTGTAGATATTTTAAAAGGATATTAACAAAAATAAAGAAAACAACCTTTTTAAGGAGAGTGTTAAAAAAATGTAGGGTTATTCTTTTGTTATGGAACAATTTTTTCTGTAACTCTGTCAGACACTGTTTTCACACGAAAAAACTTATCTTGAATGAGTTGCGTATGAAGTACATGTTTCACTTCTTGGTATTAAATAACATGATTCAGCAATTCTTTAGAAATATGTATGTATTTTGTGGTAGTAAATTAAGCCATGCTTGTTTGTTGTTACCTTGTCAGTTATTAATTCGACCATCGAAGATTTACACAGGCTGAGATTTGGACCGGACGAAGGAGTCCATGTTGCTGGAAAATCATCGCATTTCCAGGTAGCTTTACCTGAATATGTTATAAAAGATAGCATATTTAGCATCTACAAAAAATTTCAAGTTACCCTTCATCTTAAAATGGCCATATGAATGAGAATTTTTTTTTTTGGGGGGGGGGGGGGGGTTCTTGAAAAAATAACTTTAGTATGTTTTTCTACAGTAACATTATACCTTTAAGGCCCTTATTTCAAACATATACCTGTAAGGTCCTTTTTTTCAATCCCAATAAAACAACTGAAAGTTTGTTATTGTACATACAGGAAGAGTTGTAAGGAAACACAAGGACTCGAAGGAGTCAAACAAAAAAGTGATATGAAATTATATATTTGTAATAATGTCGATGTTTTACATACCATTTGATCCAGTTGGACATTTCTTCTCTATTGTTTGACCACGCTGTGTATCTGGCCAATCAATACCTCTCTTTCTCAGAGATTTGCAGTATTCACTTCCATCATTGGTCACTGGTCAAACAAAAAAGTGATAAGAAATTAAATATTTGTAATAATGTTTTCCTTCACATGTTGAACTTGCAATAATATTCTCATAAATACTCACTGCTTTCACACCTGCCATACATACTGCTAATCTCTCACATACACCACCTATTTCCTTTCCCTACACTACTTGTTGAGCAGTGCCTTTATCATACTTACCTGTGTTGACATACACATTTATTTCCGTACTAATTACTATAGATAGCTACATGTAGATCAGTGGCAGTGTCAATCAAGTTGCGTGGACATTAAAGAATATGGAACACTGTATCAGATATTTTATTTAGATTATTATTCCTAAACAGTTACACAGAATTCAAATTGTTCCCCTTGTTTTAGTGTATATGTTATTATTAATGGTTGTATCCCCACTGGTCTAAAAGAAATGGCGTTGGAGCACAACCGTACAGTTTTTCAAAATGTTTATCCACATGATCCATGCTAGGTATAGTGTTCAATTGCTGAATGATTATCCAGTTGGCAATCCAGTTGTTATCTTTGCAATATACACGATCATTTGGTTGTTGCTATGGCCGAGGTCATGTTGCTACATATAACGGCAAACATTTTTTAAATATATACACCCCCAAATGCATTCCCATTAAATTTTCAGCTCATTCTGCTCAGTAGTTTTGGAATGAAAGATTTTTGACCAAAATTCCACATTTTTAGCCCTAATTTGCATATTACCAATAGAATCATCACGTCATGAACAAATCTCAATCTACACATCCCTTAGAATGTCCCATCAAATTTCAAACCAATCTACCCAGTAGTTTTTTAATTTAATTTTTTGACCAACATGACACTTTTTCACCAAAATCACACACTTGTGATGCCATCAGTTTGGTTTGAATAATTTCCCAACTTAGACACCAAAAGTAATGCCCCCATCAAATACCATGGCAATTGGTCTGGTGAGTTTAAGTCGTCCACACACACACACACACACACACACACACACACACACACACACACACACAGACAGACACAGACAGACAGACATGCAGTCAGACAAACAGACAGACAGACACCACTCAGTGCCTACAGCACTACTGAACCTTATCAGTTCAGTTGTATTAAATAAGATATGATAGAAGCACATTGGACACTAATTCTATGATAGCGAAATAAAATGAAATTAAATAAAATAATTAAATTTTACCTTTATTTGATGTTGTGCTTATATAACTAGTAGCATTGGTCACTTTTTGCAATGTGGTCGTAGGTGATGTCGTGCTTAGCTTTGGTACACTTTCATTACTTGCTTTGCTGGAGGCTATTGTAGAGGAAACTGAAAAAGATAAGAAATTAACTTTTAATAAAATTTCACTTACATGTATATATGTATAGGAAACAACCCACTTAAATTTTCATCTTATTTTGGTGTTGTGCGTATAGCTTTTATCTCTCTACTGGTGTAAAAGTAAGTTTTAAAGTAAAACCCATGCATGTTTGAACACTAACAGTATGCTAATTAAATGTACTGTTAGTAAAATATTAAGTATTTTACCTGTGCTTGGTATTGTGCTTGTAGTTACATCTATTTTGTCTTGTAATGTGGTCAAAGGTGACGTTGTGTGCGGGTTTGTTATTTCAGTACTTGCTTTGCTGGAGTATCTTGTTGTCGACAAAACTGAAAAGATGTATATGCATGCAAGTTAAAACTTCAATTTAATAAAAATTCACACACATAAACACACACATAGACACACAGAGATCTTGACACAGACACACTGTGTTAAGTCTTAATATCTGCAAATATCACAAACATATTAAATAGCTATATTGAGTGTGTGTTTGCAGATGTACTCTATATGCAGCTGAAATAGCTTAAGTGTGATAATACTCAAACATAATCATCAAAGTGATTTATAATGTAAAAAGTACCATACGTGATATAAATAGTCCATTTAAACAAATAACTATGGTGATCTGACACTAAATGCATTGATGGCAAACTAAAAAATTATAAGTATTTGTCCAAGCATGGAACACTTTTCATTTCTGTTGACATTTTCTTAAGAAATATTAATCCATATTTAACAGCTATGATGAAAACAACTAACTTACCAATACTAACTGGTGGTGATGGCTTTGATACTAGAGGAAACAATTCATATAAACTAATTTTATGTCCCTTCAAATACAACAAGTTTAGTATTGAGATAAATGAGCTAACCTTCACCCAGTGAACATTTCGCCATTACTTGTCGAATTTCTGATTGGCTCAGTTCCTTATCGTAAACTGACATACACGTGATCATTCCTGTAAAGTATCTGTCATCACCGATACGTGCACCCATTCTTGCTTCATACTGTGTAGCTATCTGAGTTTGACCGATGTTAACTCTAGAAACAACTTGGTCATCTTTCCAAAGTTTAGCAACACCGTCATAGCTAGCACCGACAAAGTTCCATTCATTCTGCTCGAGAACGTGTGTCTGTGTATGTCTCCTTGTCAATCTCTTGATATGATATATTCTTAAATGTTCACATCTTAGGATTTAAACAGAGCATTTATATTCACACTCACCACAGCCTTCCAAGGGATCAGGTAGATCACAATATTCCCATTCTTCATTTGGATCTGTGGTGTAACACCAAGCTCCAATCCCATCCCAAGCAGCAGTACGACAGTAGTTGTGATCTCCTAAACCTTCGTTAGGTCTAGTTTGTGGTGTCCAATCTGCATGTGGATGAGGTGATTGGGATGTCCAATTCTGACAGGTTCTGCCGGATACTGTGACAGACACAGTCCCTCTGTAGTCAGTCTGGTTTTCATTGTAGTAACATTCTGGATAAGATTCTGCTACACACACACATGTAAAAATATAAACAGTAACGTGTAAGTGTGTGTGTTTGTCTGTGAATCAGTGTGGCCAACCACATATATATAAGCCAAATTTATTAAACTTGACACAAAGATGAAGCACCATTGGGGCATCCTGAACTTTGTTAATTTGATCGAATGGTGGTGATATATGATATAAAAAAATAGGTTCAAGTGTCCATCCCCACATAATCAGATATATTTCAACCTGACTTTGACCTTTGTTGTCAAGTGTCAAAATCAGTCCATCTCTTGTATACAGCAATCTCTGTAATATTTGAGTTGCTGACTTTAATTACAAATCTTTAAACTTGCATAACACAACATCGAACATACACACAAACTTTCTTCAAGATATTAAAGTACTTGCTTTGACATTTTGACATATAGTGATGTTTCCACTGGGCAATAAAAAATATTCAGATTAGTCATGATTTACCCACTGTACACTGCGGTATGGAATTCTGGGTATGCTAGCACCGACAAAGTTCCATTCATTCTGCTCGAGAACGTGTGTCTGTGTATGTCTCCTTGTCAATCTCTTGATATGATATATTCTTAAATGTTCACATCTTAGGATTTAAACAGAGCATTTATATTCACACTCACCACAGCCTTCCAAGGGATCAGGTAGATCACAATATTCCCATTCTTCATTTGGATCTGTGGTGTAACACCAAGCTCCAATCCCATCCCAAGCAGCAGTACGACAGTAGTTGTGATCTCCTAAACCTTCGTTAGGTCTAGTTTGTGGTGTCCAATCTGCATGTGGATGAGGTGATTGGGATGTCCAATTCTGACAGGTTCTGCCGGATACTGTGACAGACACAGTCCCTCTGTAGTCAGTCTGGTTTTCATTGTAGTAACATTCTGGATAAGATTCTGCTACACACACACATGTAAAAATATAAACAGTAACGTGTAAGTGTGTGTGTTTGTCTGTGAATCAGTGTGGCCAACCACATATATATAAGCCAAATTTATTAAACTTGACACAAAGATGAAGCACCATTGGGGCATCCTGAACTTTGTTAATTTGATCGAATGGTGGTGATATATGATATAAAAAAATAGGTTCAAGTGTCCATCCCCACATAATCAGATATATTTCAACCTGACTTTGACCTTTGTTGTCAAGTGTCAAAATCAGTCCATCTCTTGTATACAGCAATCTCTGTAATATTTGAGTTGCTGACTTTAATTACAAATCTTTAAACTTGCATAACACAACATCGAACATACACACAAACTTTCTTCAAGATATTAAAGTACTTGCTTTGACATTTTGACATATAGTGATGTTTCCACTGGGCAATAAAAAATATTCAGATTAGTCATGATTTACCCACTGTACACTGCGGTATGGAATTCTGGGTATGCTGACAATCAAGGTGCCCAATTACACGATCATTTGGCTGTTGCTATGGCCGAGGTCATTTTGCTACATATAACTGTGCAAACATTTCTTAAATCTATACACCCCAAATGCATCCCCATTAAATTTCAGCTCATTCTGCTCAGTAGTTTTGGAATGAAAGATTTTTGACCAAAAATACACATTTTTAGCCCTTAATTACATATTGGAACCATAAGATCGTTCCCATTAAATTTCAGACCAATCTACCAAGTAATTTTTGAATAAGTTTTTTAACCAAAAATAACACTTTTTGACCAAAATAACACACCTGTGATGCCATCAGTTTGGTTTGAATAATTTCCCAACTTAGACACCAAAAGTAACGCCCCCACCTAATACCATGCAATCGGTCTGGTGGTTTTTGAGTTTACGTCGTCCACACACACACACACACACACACACATACACACACACAGACAAACAGACAAACGGAGAGACAGACACCGCTCAGTGCCTATAGCACTACTGAACCTTATCAGTTCAGTCGTGTTAATTAAGATATGATAGAAACACGTTGGACACTAATTTTACATCAATGAAATGAAATGAAATAAAATAATTAAATTTACCTTTATTTGATGTTGTGCTTATACTAGTAGCGTTGATCACTTCTTGCAATGTGGTCGTAGGTGATGTTGTGCTTAGCTTTGGTACACTTTCATTACTTGCTTTGCTGGAGGCTATTGTAGAGGAAACTGAAAAAGATAAGAAATTAACTTTTAATAAAATTGCACTTACATGTATATATGTATAGGAAAAAACCCACTTACATTTCGATCTTATATTGGTGTTGTGCTCATGCTTTTATCTGTCTACTGGTCTCAAATTAAGTTTCAAAGTAAAACCCATGCATGTTTGAACACTAACAGTATGCTAATCAAATGTACTGTAGTAAAATATTAAGTATTTTACCTGTGCTTGGTATTGTGCTTGTAGTTACATCTATTTTGTCTTGTAATGTGGTCAAAGGTGACGTTGTGTGCGGGTTTGTTATTTCAGTACTTGCTTTGCTGGAGTATCTTGTTGTCGACAAAACTGAAAAGATGTATAAGCAGGCAAGTTAAAACTTCAATTTAATAAAAATTCACACACATAAACATACACATAAACACACAGAGATCTTGACACAGACACACTGTGTTAAGTCTTAATATCTGCAAATATCACAAACATATTAAATAGCTATATTGAGTGTGTGTTTGCAGATGTACTCTATATGCAGCTGAAATAGCTTAAGTGTGATAATACTCAAACATAATCATCAAAGTGATTTATAATGTAAAAAGTACCATATGTGATATAAATAGTCCATTTAAACAAATAACTATGGTGATCTGACACTAAATGCATTGATGGCAAACTAAAAAATTATAAGTATTTGTCCAAGTATGGAACACTTTTCATTTCTGTTGACATTTTCTTAAGAAATATTAATCCATATTTAACAGCTATGATGAAAACGACTAACTTACCAATACTAACTGGTGGTGATGGCTTTGATGCTAGAGGAAACAATTCATATAAACTAATTTTATGTCCCTTCAAATACAACAAGTTTAGTATTGAGATAAATGAGCTAACCTTCACCCAGTGAACATTTCGCCATTACTTGTCGAATTTCTGATTGGCTCAGTTCCTTATCGTAAACTGACATACACGTGATCATTCCTGTAAAGTATCTGTCATCACCGATACGTGCACCCATTCTTGTTTCATACTGTGTAGCTATCTGAGTTTGACCCATGTTAACTCTAGAAACAACTTGGTCATCTTTCCAAAGTTTAGCAACACCAGTTTTATAGTCATAGCTAGCACCAACAAAGTTCCATTCATTCTGCTCGAGAACATAGATTGCTAGATTTCTGGTGAACAACGTAATGTCTCTTTTCACAAATTTGGCAAAGTGTTGAGTTTCCTTTGTCTGCCACATGTGGACACCTGAACCATCACGTTTGAAGTTGAATATAGGACCGTGTGAGCCTGTTGGGTATATATGTGCCATGAGGTGAATGGAGTAGGTAGTATCATAAGCACCATTGTTTGGGAACTCGATGAAGGAGTTGGCATGGCCGTGGAAGACATAGGCACCCTTAGGAGTGTCTACTGCATTGGTATCTAAAGTTGCATTGGCAGCAACTCCATGGTTACCATTGCCAGAAATATCTTGTGTATTGTGCTGACTGTCGAGAGGCCAATATGCAACTGGTGCTGGACCTGCAATGACAATTAGAGACCAAATCTGTTAGATATGTTGCATAATAAATACACACACACACACACACACACACACACACACACACACACGCGCGCGCGCACGCACACATGGACGGACGGACAACAGGGGAAGGAGGGTCTGTGTGTCTCTGTCTGTCTGTCTGGTTTTGGTAAACATACCATGACTATTAATGATAGTCATTTGCATAGTTAATGATTTTCAGTAGTTAGGCTATATCTGATAAATACAAACTTCAGCTACTATATAATTGGGTGCATACATTTGTGATAACAGGGCCCATGTGTGTCATAAAGCTTGATGTAACTCTTAGTTTTAATGAGTCATTAGCATAATTGATGATTTTCAGTAAAGTACAACATATCCATGTATGTATGTATGTAGTAACTGCATGCAAGGAATTGGCCATCACTAGTCTTCAACATAGACGGGAGGTTGCTGCAGCTACAGTGCTTTACAAAATGCACACCAGCCACTGTCCCAGAGACCTCCAGGCAATGCTACCAAATATGTACACAACTCGCAGAACTACTCGCGCCAGCACATCTATGCCTGATCATGCCCTGACTATGCCAACGGCAAAAACATCTACACTGGATAGAAGTTTCCTTCACTCTGCAATAAGAATGTGGAACAACCTTCCAGATGTAGTCGTAGGAAAAATTAACAGTGATGGTATCCAGTCTTTCAAATGCCGAGTGCACAAACACTTAATATAGCACCATTGACAGGCAGACTTTAATCCTGTGTAATTCATGTAATCATGCTTTATGTTATCTTTGGCAAGGTATGATACACTTGGTGAGGGGTGGAATGCATGACTGGTGATTCAAGAGATGTAGGCAATTCACCTGGCTTACTAGAGCACTTGTGACTTATGAGCTGGCTGGACCTGTTCCTTAAACTGCCAGAAAACAGTGCAGTAAGACCTGGTGCTGTAATTCTCTAGTAGGGTCTTGTTCTTTTATTGGTCACTTGGGTCTCCAGTAATGCATTTTGCCTCCTCTGTAGAACGTATGGATATTTGTACACTTGTATGTCTCATGTATTTTTGATTCCTTTTTATACTTTACTTTTGTCCCTCGGACAGGACGTAAAATAGAGGTCCCGTGTATTGGAGTGCAATACCCAATGCACGTTAAAGTACAATGTACACCTTTCGTAAAGTGTTGCCGTCTTACATTTTTATTATTATTTTTTTTGTTATTCTGAGCAGCAGCGAACCAATTTGCTTGGCCAATTAGGAGATCTCTTTGTCATTTATTCCTGAAGTGGCTATTGTTCGCAATTGCACTACATATACAAAAAAAAAAAAAAAAAAAAAATGTATGTATGTATGTATGTATGTATGTATGTATGTATGTATGTGTGTGTGTGTGTATGTGTGTGTGTGTGTGTGTGTGTGTGTGTGTGTGTGTATGTATGAATGTATGTATGTATGTATGCTACCAAATTATATGAAATGTGAAGCTTGCAATCTTAAGATAGCCCAACCAATTACCATGATTGAAGCTTGATTCTTAGGATATACACTAATTGCTGAAAATCATTAATTCTGCAACTAAGCAAACTATGCCAACAGGCTTTATAGGAAACGTGTGCTTTTTTATGGTTGATGTATGTGCCACATTGTATTGAATTTGAAGTGTGCATTCTTAAGATATAGCTTAATTACCTAAATTCATTAATTATGCAAATCTCTTAAGAATGCCTTCTTCAAATTCATAGTAAATTTGGTACATGATGTAGCTTATAGTTGTAATGAAAAATTTGCATAATTAATGATTTGCAGTAATTAAGCCATATATAAAGAATAAATGCACATTTAAAATTCCACAACATTTGGTACATAAATCAATCATGATAATCACACATGTCCTACAAAGCCTGTTGCAACAGTATTTTGTATTAATAAGTAATTTGCATAAGTAATGATCTTTTTAGTAATTAGGCTATCTTAAGACTGCGAGCTTCAAATTTCATATCATTTGGTACATTACATATCAACCATAACAATACGCACATGTTGTATGAAGTTTGTTGACAAGGCTTGTACTTTAATGAGTAATTTGTATAATTAATAATTTTCGGTAATTAACTACCTTCTGATGTATTTGCAGCCAAAGTGTCTTCTTCCAAGGTTATTCTTACTGTTGATGGTGGATGTGTATACAATCTTGATGAAGATAAACTAGTTACATAGTTGGAGTCTCCAGATGTTGACACATCTGAAAAATAGAAGTATATGCAATCCCGTATGTTATGTATATGCGTTTTAAAGCTAAGTTTGATGTATGACTTTCATCGAAGCTCTCAACTTAGTCTAGTTCCTGGCTGACAGTATTCCATTATCTTCATACTATACTGTCTAGTCAATCCTGTTACTGAAGGCGTTAATAATGGTTCAACCCCATGGTGGGCAAAGCACGAACAGCGTATGCCAGTAGTAAATCCATCATAAATTGACAGGCTGTCGTCATCATTTTTATGTCTCTAGGATCTAGGACTGACTCCACCTCCGGTCTGTTTAAACTAAAAAAACGTGGGGACGCGATAACGTCATCATGTTCAGGGTTAGCTCTGGCAAGTCATCGGGGAGGGGGGTTGTTAAGAAGCTGAAGTTGAAGATTTGCAGATATCAATATACAATATAGCGTCAGCTGTGGTCAGTACACACTTCGTCTTTGTAAACAGTTGAATTAACAGAGTATGTAAATTATGACAACCTCTGAAATAACTCCTAAGCAGTGAATAATTTTGACACATTCGCTAGTTTGTTGCTCATTGAGAAACAGAGTGGTTCAAAATTTGGAGTTGCCAGTTTGGCAAGAGAAGCGCAAGTCTGAGTCACCAGTCAATAAACCAATTCACCATTTGACCATGAGACTGGTGATCAGAAGGGTGAACACATGTTTATATGAACGCTGTTGGGGGAGCACAAAATTCAGTCTGAGAGTAAATGGGATTGACTAGATGGTATAGTATGAAGATAACATAGTACGGAATGGATGGTCCATCAGGAACTAGACTATAGTATGAAGATAATGTAGTATGGAATAACTCTCAACCTAAACAGTAGGTTTGACCTCAAGGTACTTCCAAAATAAAGAGACTATAGGGTTTCAATTGAATGATGTGGCACGGTGTGTTTCACATTTCACACAACATTTTTGCTATGAATTACACAAACACACTACAGACACTGATACCGCATATACACATGTCCTTTGATCTTGTCCTTTAATCTTCCTGGTTTCATCCGAAAGTGATGTTGATTTGTGTTCACAGTGATTTTATGTTTGTGCAGTATCTGTATTTTGTTTTCTGTAATTCCTAACAAAAAGCCTTATGTGATACTTAAAAAACATAGTGCTGCCTAATTGAAATGCTACAGTCACTCTGGTTGGGTAGTATTAGTAACCAACTAGATGGTACGTTTTTCTCTCACAGTGTGCATGGCTTGATAAATGATACCAATGATTTGCATTTCCTTTTAAAACAATTTACCTAATCTGTCAAGGTCCACACTGTAGGCTCCATGTCAATATACAGCACCCCCCCCCCCCCTAACTATGTGGCATTCATCTATTAACAAGCAGTCTCGATGAGATAAGATGTTAAGTACAGTAAAATTAAGACTGGCAACATGGTTTTATGTTTAGAAATACAACTATAAATTAATACATATATGTACCAGAGATTACTTGCACCGATTAGTGTTATTTACACTGCAGGGAAATACCAAAAATATTTTTGCATACCTACATGCAAATGATATGCAAATGAGGATGCTCACTGCACACAAAACCATGTGATTACGCTGTATGATTTTTGTGTGATTTTTATGGAAATATTTTGTTTCAAATAGACATAATTATGACAATAACAGAACCCCATGCCAACATTTTTGAAAGTCATACTGCATCACAAGATAGACTAGTATAAGTGACTATAATGGTCTGTGCAGTTTCATTTTGTTTTTTTCAAGTAGAAAACATTTAAAAAGCTGTTTTATTAAGAAAAACCTAAATAAATACCCCTTTTCTCATACAGAAAGCGACAAACCCTCAAAAAACTCATATCTTGTTATTAAATATTGAGCTTACCTTGTTCAATACACACATAGTTGACACTGAAAAATTGGTTTCGGGCTGGACCTGG
The DNA here is from genome assembly GCF_964340395.1 of Glandiceps talaboti. Taxonomy (NCBI): domain Eukaryota; kingdom Metazoa; phylum Hemichordata; class Enteropneusta; family Spengelidae; genus Glandiceps; species Glandiceps talaboti. The sequence goes on from NC_135569.1 coordinate 4,966,286, forward strand.
ACAGTCATCACCAAATAATGCCCCACCAACAAGGAAATCGCATGCAGGGTTATCATTACACCTGAGGACGTTCGTTGATGAAAATTGGGAAAAAGTTATTCAAAGATTGAATAATATACCCTGGTCGTTCTACATCACCACAACTCATGTGCACATCACAGTTTCTGCAGTGCTTGGAATGTGAGTTACATATAAACGTGCCTGGATATCACAATTATTTTGCACGATCTTTTCATAAATTAGGCTTGGGGTATAATTATAGTATAATATTCCTGACATTTTCTTCATTCAGCCAGAAAATACTTCTGACCTACGGGTTTGCCAAGGCCCCTTAGGTCACTCATATTTTCCTTGGCTGAACGAAGAAACATATTTAGGAATTATATCTAATTATTATGTATATAATTTTTCTGGTGATTAATATTATCTTAATTTATTATTCCTTTCAAATGTTTAGTAATATCATGAATTTTATAATGGGCGTGAAATTACAAACAAATCACCTACAGAGGGCGTACATTCTCACATGTTGCAAACTTGCATCCACTTAAAAACTCTGCATGCCATCGGTCATCCTTTTTCAATTTTTCATTTATTTCTGACAGTGTTCATGGTGTAGTCTAACCATTTGGTGCACTTGACAGAACAACTTATATTCTGGAATTAAAAATTGATTGATTGATTGATTGATTGATTGATTGATTACTGATCGATATATGAATAGATACTTTAGGTAGGTAGGGTTTACCTGGCAAGTTAGAATAGATACAGGCAAGGAGAGAGAGAGAGAGAGAGAGAGAGAGAGAGAGAGAGAGAGAGAGAGAGAGAGAGAGAGAGAGAGAGAGAGAGAGAGAGAGAGAGAGAGAGAGAGAGAGAGAGAGAGAGAGAGAGAGAGAGAGAGAGAGAGAGAGAGAGAGAGAGAGACAGACAGACAGACAGACAGACAGACAGACATACACACTCTCTCTCTGGGTGGATGAATGGATGGAGTAAGGATGGATGGATGGAGATGTAGGTAGGTGTTTAGTTAGCTAGCTAGCTACACTAACTCGACAGACAACAATGCAGACAAACAGGCTGGCCAGGCAGGCAGACAGGCAGATAGATAGACAGACAGATAGACAGACAGACAGACAGACAGACAGACAGATAGATAGATAGATAGATAGATAGATAGATAGATAGATAGATAGATAGATAGATGGATGGATGGATGGATGGATGGATGGACGGACGGACGGACGGACGGATGGACGGACGGACAGACACACAGACTGACAGACACACACACAGACACATTGACACACAGACTTCCACCCATAACAGACAGACAGACAGACAGACAGATAGATAGATAGATTAAAATTGATTGATTAACTATCGCTGGATGAATAGCTATGTAGAGTGATTGATTGAAACTGTTCTTACCACTCTGACAAGTTCGCAGTAATACTAGGAACACTACATAGAATATCAACATCATCGACATCGCAGCTTCCACTACGCCTTTGTCCGTATACAGCAGAGTTTATTCTGATATGTTCGCCATCATTACAGGTTATCGATGCCCAATTCCTACATTGTGTTAAAATTTTTTCCTCTGGTTCTCGTTCTTGAGTAAACAGCTGCAGTGGTCTATCTGATACACGCGGTGTACCGGTTGTAAAGGCTCCTTTAAAAGACAAGTGTTAAAAGTAGTTATTGTTGACAGTTGTGCATGCCTAAAGGGTAACCAGACTGTGTGGGTTCACCGTGTGTGTGAGTGTGAGTGTGTGTGTGAGTGTGTGTGTGTGTGTGTGTGTGTGTGTGTGTGTGCGTGCGCGCGCGTATGTGTGTGTGTGTCTGTCTGTGTGTCTGTCTGTCTGTGAATGTATCAGTGTGGCCAACCACACACATATATAAGCCAAATTTATTAAACTTGACACAAAGATGAAGTACCATTGGGGCATCCGGAACTTTGTTAATTTGGTCGAATGGTGGTGATATATGATGTAAAAACAAAAATAGGTTCAAGTGTCCATCCCCACATAATTAGATATATTTCAACCTGACTTTGACCTCTGTTGTCAAGTGTCAAAATCAGTCCATCTCTGTAAACAGCAATCTCTCTAATATTTGAGTTGCTGACTTTAATTACAAATCTTTAAACTTGCATAACACAACATCGAACATACACACAAACTTTCTTCAAGATATTAAAGTACTTGCTTTGACATTTTGACATATAGTGAAGTTTCCACTGGGCAATAACAATTATTCAGATTTGTCATGATTTACCCACTGTACACTGCGGTATGGAATTCTGGGTATGCCGACTATAAACAACAACAATAACAACAGCAACAACAACAACAACAACAACAACAACAACAACAACAACAACAACAATAAATGAATGAAGCAAAGTTACATGTATGACTTACCTAGGCCTGTCGTAGTACATAATACCATCATTAGCACAATGGCACGTTTGGTTGTTCTTTTTAAATCTTTCATATTTATAGACCTGTAAAGAAATTTCAGGCCTGTTCAACTTTTACACGTCGCAACTCTCCCATAGAACGGGAAGTTTACAAACGTGCATAATACCACTGGCACAGTGGGTGACCTCACTCTCTCGTTCATCAACTGGACAGTTTTAATAAGCATTATTTCCTGACACACACCTAGCTGCATTTCCTATACTTATATCCGTATAACTCCATTATTTTTAGTTGAACTCTTACCTTAACCATGTCAGACAAGTGTAAAGTAGACACGTACAGTGAAAGTCAAACCTCGTAGAACATTGTCCTAATTCTCATAAAGTGTAATTTGAGAGACCACTGGCAACTGTCTAACAGGCCATTGGATGAGAGTTGGGTTATTTCTGAGTTTTGATTTATAAAACAAGTTTTCCTACGTGAAAAAAACAAACATTACGAAACAGCATACAATATATCCGTATTTTTAACTCAATAAATTACTTTATAAAAATGTGGTTGTTGTTGTACGTATATTGTCACTCGTATTACACATTTGAAACATTTGGTGTGTGCAGTTTATTGAAGTATAGAACTGGTCATATTGTTTCACATTAAATTTTACATTTCTCGCATCCCCATGGCATGAGTGCAACTTCAATTCCCTATTGTGACGTCACAGTATTAGTTTCAATCCCTATCCGGATTACATGGAATATATAATGACTTTAGTATCTAATGACTTTAGCTTTCAATTGAAATAAAATATATGAGAAAGGTCTGTCTCTCATTTTTTCTTCCGCAAGGAAGAGATATATTTATGAGTGGAAGTCTGTGTGTAAATGTGTGTGTGTGTCTGTGTCTGTCTGTCTGTCTGTGTCTTCGTTTTCTCCATAATGGCTTGCTCAATTCGATCGAAATTTTGAAGACGTATTTCGTAGGGTAATGGCAAGACTTGATTAGGTTTAGGTAAAAATCCCGTGAATATTAATGAGCAATTTACGTAATTAACGATTTTCGGTAATTAGGCTATATCTCAAGAATGCACACTTCAAATTCATTATAACTTGGTACACACATTTGCGATACATAAGCGCACAGGGGCGTGTAATATTGCATAGATTGTTGTTTTCCAGGTCTACAGACTAAATATAACAACCTTTTGAATATATATTCCTACCTGTATTTATAGTATACGTAGTACTATAGATATCGATACATTTGTAGCAGCAAGATTCGTATGATATTTTCCTAAGAAAACGGAAATCTAAGCAATAATACATGCCCCTGTGCATAAGCGCACCTGTCCTGATAATATTACTAATGTAGCTTTTAGTTTTAATAAGATATTGGCATATTTTCGCTATATTTTCATGCAACTCCATTTGGCATCTCCCCCCCCCCCGAAATCGTCCAAGCCCCTCTCCCAAGGATATCAAATGGTCCACCCCGTAGCGGTACTATCTGCTGAATTATTTAGCGTATATAATATATTGGACAGAATAAACCTATCCCACTGACCATTGTTTTCTTTGGATATTTGGCGCTATATAAATTTATTAGATAGATAGATAGATAGATAGATAGATAGATAGATAGATAGATAGACAGACAGACAGACAGACAGACAGACAGACAGACAGATAGATAGATAGATAGAACTGTTACAGTACATAGATAGATAGATAGATAGATAGATAGGTAGATAGGTAGGTAGGTAGATAGATAGATAGATAGATAGATAGATAGATAGATAGATAGATAGATAGATAGATAGATAGATAGATAGATCCCAACATAAACTTAAATTTAACCGCAATACTGTGTAAATCTTACCTCTTTCACTGTTGTATGTACCAGCTAAGTACGTTTCACACGATCAGGCGACTACACTTAGGAAATGGACTGGAATATCTCGAACAAGTACTGTTTTGACTATGATATGATACGCAACATCCTGTTTTTTTTAAAAAAACATTCTTAGTACATACCCACAAATCAATCGTGATCATAAACTATAAATGTCATGTTGCTTTCAACGTGGGGGGGGGGGGGGGGCACCAATTTAATGGCTCGGTTTTTTTCCGACATTTCGGTTGTGGTCTCATGTTAATGGTCATGAAATGTAGCTCTCTGTCGATCGTATAATCCCACAGTTCTCGTAGATCACTCATTTAATTTATGACCACTAAACTTGTTCTCTATTCAAGAGAAGGGACCGGTCAGTTTCTCCAGCCTGGGGGGGGGGGATTCTTAAATCGGGCCGGCAAAACTCACTGACCCCCCTATCTGTAAAACCATAAACTGCCTGACCCCCCTATCACTCAATTCTAAATCATGATTTTTTTTTGTTAAACAAAACTATGTGGCATGTGCCCCCCAGAATAAAGGATTCCCAATTGCACATGCCACATATGTTTTGTTTAACAAAAAACAAACAAACAAAAAAAACAAAAAACACCAAACAAACAAACGTGGAATTGAGACTATTTTCGCATAAGGAAAACATACCAATTCACGATCCTGCGAAACATTATTGTTGAGACTGATTTGTGGTTACACGATTGCTGATGTTTGTCATTACTTATATATTTATATGTTTGTCGGTTTTTTGTTTACCTATTTGTTTACAAAGCTAACTGAGCCTGCGCCCCCTCTGGTTTGATGTGCATTGTCCTAAGCTTCATAAAACATTACCTCTGATGTGTACATGATTGTACATTGTATACAATACTGTGCAGTTTATGGATATTTAATGTTCAAACGGGGAAGTACTCACTCTCACTGCTGTTCCAATCGTCAATCTGTTCCATTCAAAACTATAACGTTGAATTAGCCGACCAACTAGTTTCTTCGCAAACTACCTCTTCTACCGACTTGGATTGTGTTCAGTAGAACTCACAACGAAACATACGTACCAGATGGGCTAAAATCCCAACTTAAATACATTTCAAGGTTTACACAATCTCTATTCTTAGAGTATGACGTATTCCTAAGTCTTATAAAAGATATTATCTGAGATCTAATATCCAATCACATTCTCTAGATTAGTATAGTAGGCTGACTTAGTCTAGAATTCTAAACTGGCACAGTATTGCGTTTTAAAAAACGTCATACTAGTACAGCTGACTCTGAAAGTAGATTCAATCCCCTTTGCATAATTTGATTTATTAATTTTTACAGACCTAACACACTGATGATAAAAGCATGCACCACAACGTGAATCTACATCAGAAACACCCTATGATTATTTTGTTGATAGTGTAATAAGGAGAAGAATTTTCATCACTTCCAAGCAGAGCTCTAAAAGTTAGTTTTCATGTTCACTGCTGATAAAACGACGTTCTGACGAGTGACGTCATGACATTTCTAGAAAATTGCTGTTTAAAAATGAGAAAGACGACTCACTGACAGCTAGACTGGGTGGGAGGTACATAAAGTATCTCAGTCTACTGGTGATCACTACGACAAACTACATATTCATCATTTGATGTAATGAAACAACGCTAAAACATTCCATTAGCGGGAGGGGTTACCTCCACGGAGTACTCTCCCATAGTTGCATTATCGCAAATTCGATGTTTACAATAGCATGCTCAGTTTGGATTGCAAGTTCCCTATTCTTTTCTTTTTTAAAAGGAAGTACGTATATTTCTTTGAAGGAATAGTTTTGTCTACACCCACTTTAAACTCGACTCTTATCATTCGGTGTTTTCCTCTGGGACAAAGACAGGAAGATATTAAATCATATCTCTGGTGGATATATACGTTCTCACACATCTACATTCTTTGAATTTCCCCAATTCCTAGAAACAGGGAAGTTACTATTCACGTGTCCTTGATTACCCTTACCGAAGTATACTAATATAGGCTCAGGAGTACAGGGTTACACTGTCACAGGTTGCAACGGGTCAATGATCTGCAGGTTTTCTGCCAAGACCCTGACCATTGATATGATACATCTTACTTGTTTAATAAACAACAGTTGTTATTAATCTTTATTCGCTTTTAATATGACAAGAAACAGTATTTGATTGAATTCATTGTAACATATTATGTGTACAGCATTTATGAGCAAGTCATCGTATCTCACAGACCAGTTTCACAAACACTTTCCAGTTTCAGCTAGTGCAGCTTTAATGACATAGTCCCCGCTATGATTGGGTTTTAAGGAACTGGCAGTTTATGTTGTCATTTTCTTTATATCACTACTCTGATCACGCAACAACACTTGTGAACCTAAATCATACCGACTTAGATATGTTGTGTCTGCTCGTTGGACATGGGACATGCCTACTCATGTTGTGTCTGCTCGTTGGACATGGGACATGCCTACTCTTCAAGATGACATGATTGAATAAACCATTCAACAATAAAGGATGGGTCGGGGTGGGGCATATTGGATCGTATCACAACGAAAATGGATATGCACATGTATGTCATAGAACACTGTCCTAATACCAACTTTGAATTAGATCTGTTCAAGCATGTCTGAGTTATGGCTTTGGACATGGAAAATTTGCAATTAAAATGGCTGCCAGGCGGCCATATTGGATCGTATCACAACAACAATGACTATGCACATGTATGTCATAGCAAACTGTCCTAATACCAACTTTGAATGAGATCAGTTCAAGCATGTTTGAGTTTTGGCTTTGGACATGGAAAATTCGCAAACAAAATGGCTGCCAGGCAGCCATATTGGATCGTATCACAACGAAAATGAATATGCACATGTATGTCATAGAACACTGTCCTAATATCAACTTTGCAATATCCGTGATCATTTAGCTGTTGCTATGGGCGTGGTCTTGTTGCTAGGCATATTTACATAAATTTTATGAATGTTTATTCACTTGTCTATTAATCCCTGTTGCTATCTTTGTGAAATACATCACCGTTTGGCTATTGCTATGGGCGTGGTCATGGTTGCTAGGGATATTTGCATACATTTTTTAAATGTTTACTCACTTGCCTACCAGATGTTATTTGACCAAAATATACTGCCATTTGGTTGTTGCTAAGGGCGAGGTCATGGTTGCTAGGTCCAATTGTGCCAAAATATTTGGAAGAAAATCTGAAGAATAACACTTCTAGAAACATCACCAAATTTCAGTCTCATTGATCAAGTACTTTTTGAGATATAAATTTTTTGGCCAAAATTCATCTATAAATCTGCTGAGTAGTTTTGGAATGAAAGATTTTTGACCAAAAAACATTTTTAGCCTTAATTTTGCATATCTTTGATGGGATCATCATGTCATGAACAAATCTTAATTTACTTACCCCCAAGAATGTTCCCACCAAATTTCAGGCCAATCTGCCAAGTAGTTTTGAAGTTTTTTGACCAAAATTGACCCAAAACGCACATCTCTGATGTGACCATTTTCATTTGAACAATTTCCCAACTGGACACCCAAAGTAACATGACCACCAAATATTAAAGCAATCAGTCCAGCAGTGTTTGACTTTAAGTTGTTTACACACACACACACACACACACACACACACAGACACTTACCGATGCCTATAGCACTACTGAACCTTCAGTTCAATTGTGCTAAAAAAGACTAACACAGAAACACAGCAATTGCAAAAATTAGATATTTTAATTTGAAAATTGCCATTCTTGTGAAGTACAGGGTTATGTTTGAGTTCATCATGTCTGTATGTAAATCTGGTGATAATACTACTAATGCTACCTGGCAGAGAGTAGTGGAGTAAACTTTTAATAAATACATCTGCAAAAGTAATCGTTACATAAACATCGGTTTGAATATTCCTCTTTGGGTTAAAGAATTAACCGATCTGTAGAAACCATCTCAAACTAAAAAGAAAGTGGTGTATGACAACAGGTGTTAAATATTTTGTAATGATTGCATATATTATGTTTATAGCAAAGTAAGCAATTACACCTAGACATCATTAAACGCTGATCGAAAATAGACATATCAAATAAACAACCGCCCTCTAGTGTTAAAGATTATATTATGCAAATAGGTACTGACTACAAGTCGTGTTCAAATAAAAAGCTGGAGTAGAATTCCTGTCTTGTTCAATTTAATGAAATGGTTTTGTGATGTAACATTTACTTATACAGACAACTTTCCTACGGTGGACCACATTTTGAATATGGAAGTCAGATGGGCATATTTCAACTAATGTCAATCTGATTAAAATCCGATGTGGAGAAACGATGAATAGAGGTAAATAAGGACATCTAGCCGCATCGGATTTTAATCAGATTGAACTAATCTGTGACTGAAAGCCACTAGAGGGCGATCTTCACAAGTGAGTTATAACAAGTCTGTTAATATTTTACAAGGCACTGTGGAGGCATTAAACTACGAATCTACTATTTTAACGTATTGGGAATGCCCATGGTATTGATCAAAATAGAGTAAGCTTCCCTTTCATGACAAGAGTTGAACTGTGCTTAATTGACATCAAATGCAAATATTTGACAATTGTTTGTGTCATGCTATGAATAAGATTGCATTGACAGCAGCATACCCAGCTTTAAACAGACCATAATCTGCATTTAAAAACATAAACTTACTAAACGAAATTGCTTTAAATCCACTAATTTCTACTGTAAAATATACGACTTGCTTCCCTAATTTCTTGAAAAATAATTGTTTTGCTCAACATCTTAATTTCTCTGGTGAAGTATTAAAACTATTGTGGTAAAAAAACTGTTTTTATAAATTTTGATTGCATGGCTGTGTAAGGTTCTAAAGGCAACTTAGCATGCTGAACCCATTATCAGGCCTTATGATAGATTTGTTGTGTTATACTGCCCTCACTGGCAATGTGTGGTCACACTGACATGGTAAGTCTCAGGTACCCAGACTTTCGTCGTTGGGGGTTACACCCGTCTAGCGAGAGTCTGGGGCTTATGTTGTCCACGAGCAACATGACTGCTGTTGAGATCTATAACAGCTGCTGATAGGACAAAAATGATTTTGAAATATTCACTTTCATCACTCAATATTTAAAGTGAAATCATAGTATAAATTATTTTTTTAAATTGCCGTTGTTAGATTAACCAAAATAGTCTCTTAGCAAGCGCTGCCACCATGTGATTTTACTATTGAGGTCATGTTGTGGGTAAGCCTCTCCACGCAACCATCTTGTAACAATCACTGACATTGCACTGCCCCAGATGTTGTCCTGGGGGTGGAAAGTATGGGTAACTGACTCTCTGCTGGGGGTGGAGAGTCTGGGTAACCAAGACTAACTGAGAGGGCAGTATATTGTCACATCTTGCAAACTAGGTAACCAGAGAGCAAGTTATGACACAATTTACCACAAACTGCATAATGCAGAGAAAAGAATGAAAAAAGATTTCCATTGACTTTCACGAAGGGATGACCAAGAGTTCCAACTCCTACTAACTCTTGAGTTTAACAGGAACGGATTCACCTACTGAAAAAACTAAAAGGAACACGGTAGCAATACATTTTAAATATTTTTAAAATTCCTGCTTCACAAATGTTAAATTATATTGATTTTGTATATTCTATTTTCATGCACGGTGTCTATGATACTTGCACTGTTTTTTTTTTCCTTTTGGAAATAGTTTCAAGTCAAAGATTCTAGCACTATTTGTATTCATTTATTGTTGAATGTTTGAACTTACTATATTTTACAAAATATGACAGTAATGCTGCCAACCACTACCTTTTAATGACTTGGTTTCTGTATTTCTATGTAATTATTACACCCTAAATATAGAGTATCAGGCTTTAATGACTTGGTTTCTGTAACTCTGTGTAATTACACCCTAAATATAGGGTGTCAGGCTTTAATGACTTGGTTTCTGTAACTCTATGTAATTACACCCTATATATAGGGAGTCAGGCTTTAATGACTTGGTTTCTGTAACTCTATGTAATTACACCCTAAATATAAGGTATCAGGCCTTAAAAGGTTAATTTAACAATGCTCTCTCCCCATCCTTCCCCACCACTACCCAATTCTGGTACATGCAAAAGTAAGTTTCATTTAAAAAGTTTCATCTTTTTTACACTTGACTGTTGCTCTACTACACTTGTCTAGTTCCTATACAATACGACTAATGATTACTACGCTCATCTCCACTCATTACGTCTAGTCAAAGTCATTACTTGCACACAGAAATCTGTGCTACCCCCGACAGTATTCATATATATGTGATGTCATTGCGGGATTTTAGCCAAAACAGCTGTACTAATTGAATATTAATTAGCAATTGTCAGAAGGAAGTAAACCAATTACAACTGCCTGTCAATTTGTGATGGATTACTAATGACATGCAATGTTTACCCTTTGCCCAGCATGGGGTTTAGCCAGATTAATGGTAAAATGTCCGACTTTAATTAGGCGTAGAGAGTGGAGATGATCATAGTAATCGTAACTCATATCATATAGGAACTAGACTACTATTACACAGACTAAAGGAAACTTAAACCAACCCATCAACAGAGATAGCAAATATGTTGAACTCTCCCACCTCTATGACAAGGCAAATCTCTTAGACATAAACAAAATATTATCATGTTAGCTTAAACCACACACAGCACTGTCATTGTATCAAACTGACTTTTTAATTAAACAATATTTTGTACTCCTTTACCAAATAATAAAAACAAAAGTAAGTATCCACATAATTTATTAATTTCAACACTTCATTCAGCAAAGCTTACTTATCAGCAAATTAAATATAACACAAGAAATATCAAAACTGAAATGTAGAAATTTCAATATGGGTGCTCGCATTTACTTCTCTGTTTGTCATCATAACACCTTAAAAATGATGGGTCGGTCGGTTAAGAATAAAAAAAAACTATATAAAAAAAGCACTTGTGTGGTCACCATCTACAATCACTGATGATGCGATTTTTCTAATTCAGTTGTTGAGGGTGTCAAATTTTCAAAAATCAATTCTCCAGATTGAAGCAATATATGGTCGGGTAACAAGAAACATAGAATTAAGTATGGCCATTCTAATCAAAGCTAATCCTACCTATACATTCTATTGTCAAATGATTTTTCTACTCCCTACATTTACTGCTTGCATGCTAGAATTTATGGATACTTTGCGTCAAACCTTTGAACAGTACTTAAAGCGGCATTAGCTGCAACTGGAACGTTTTGATTTCTTACTATAATAGGGAACTTGCAAACCCGCCATATTGAATGTTGCATCATGGGAAATGTGATAACTATAATAGGGAACTTGCAAACCCGCCATATTGAATGTTGCATCATGGGAAATGTGATAATACATGCTAATTAATTACTATTATAAACAATATTGTTATATTGTTTGTAACCACAAATGATCAATTCACAGTCACCCTGACCATTGTGGGAGGTTTATTTTATCGGAAGCTCCAGGTTAGGTAATACGATAACCTCAGATAATCCCATAGTCCTTTGAGTCTGAGCATGCTCAGTCTGGATTGCAAGTTCCCTATAATATATTCATAACTGTATACACCCTGAACAATATTGAATCACCTGTGGGTAAATGATTTTGTGTATCTGTACACATAATATGGTACAATAAATCTTATCAAATTCATTTTTGGGTTGTACCCTAAAATAATTTCAACCTGTTACTGCACTAATTAGAGATAAAACAGACCTCTAATTGACATGCGCAGTGGTCCAATTACTGTTTCCTTAAAAACAATTTTCGGTACATATACTGTTGGCTGTGATTGAAAATCGACACACAAGTTACAGACAGTGCAGCTTTCAAGAAAACAGCACGCTAACATCACCACTAGGATGCTTTCCTCTTAATTACAATACATTTTTCAATGCTCATTATCCAAATTTTCATTTATCTATTGGCTTAAAATGGTTAGTTATCATGAATTAAAATTTTCATGGCTACGGTTAAACTATAAAATACAACTAATGCATGTTAAATTTAGTGTACACGTAGTGTGAAGGCAAAGATATGCTTCTGACAACTTAAAAATTATGTTTACTGTACTCTTTGCAAAGGATTCTCAGTACCTGCAAGAGCACTTTACCTCATAAAGGGTCAAAATAGAATGACGCCTTATTCTCAAGAGCACCTATGTGAGAAAGTATGTGAAGGTGAAGTCAGGATGTTGGCCAAGAAATCGAATCAGTGTTTCCGTTTGGTTCAAATCTTTCATATTTTGCAGAGTCACATAAACATACGCATAAAAATTAGTGTCTGCGTATGTCTACAAATTGTGTTTGAATGGTGTTGAAACAGGCCTCTCAAAATACAAATATCTCAAGCCAATATGTTGAAGACCTTTACACTGAAACTACCGGTATATGTGTATGTGCCACATTCACCATGTACGCACTTGACAGGGGTCTATACGTAAGAAATACGCACTGGAAAAAAGAAACGTAATGGAAACGCTGACTGAATGATTGTTATTTTCATGCCCAGTTGGTGAAATTCTGTATCAGGTACTGAGAATGACTTAAGCTAGATGTACAATCTATCACTATTAGCAATTATTTCTAAATTACACAATATATGATTTTTGATATCATACAAAGCACAACTGAGTCTTTAATAAAATAAAAGTTCACATTATTATTTTTCTCATAACTTGCGTAAAAACTTTCCAATGACATAATTTTAAGTCACTATAATGTTCTCAAAGTTCTGTCTCTTTAAAATAATGTTAAGCTATCCGCACAAACTAATTGTAAATATTTCCTCTAAACAAAAAATGTAATTGATTCATTTTGGAAAAATAGTTGATAACTTGAGTGTGTATCAAATTGGTACATCATTTTTATGTGTTGATTTTTTTGCTACTTCAAACAACTTTTTATATTAAATCTTTAAGCTTTCTCTTTCAGCAGTTTAAACTGAGTGAAATGCAAGCTATTCCCTAAAAGTGAGTTGTACAAAATTTATATATGAGTTCCTATGTTTTTATACAGTTAAATGCAGTTACAGAGACCTCATAAAATAATACTTCCTAAAAAAATCGAGTATACTGCAGTTGTATATTTTTTGTAAACAACTATTTAACAACATCAGCTTAGACCTATCTATTTTCCAATCTTATGAAAATATGTAGGAATCTAGTTATCTCAAAATACCTAATTATGATGAGATGTGAGCTCTTGAACACTCGATAGTGCAAAGATCACGTCGGCCATTTTGTTACAAAGGTCACATCGGCCATTTTGTAGCAAAGGTCACGGCAGCCATGTTGGTGCAAAGGTCATGGTGGCCATTTTGTTTTTATTGATCTGACATTCTGGAGGTTAAGGTTTGAATTCTTCTGGCATTACAGTCACGGCACAGAATGTGATCATCAAGTGGGTAGCAGCCACGTCCATCAGCATCCGATGAGAGCAATAAACCACAATCCTTCAAATCAACAGTAAATAAAAATAAGAATGTTTTTGCTGACTTTCAATGCAAAATTGCTAAAGTAGCTATGTACATGGTGTATGGTATTGCAAGACTTATATGATGGCCTGTAAAGTAAAAACTGACAAATCTGTTATTGTGTTAACTCTCTTAATCACTTCTTACTAGTTTAGGACAGGACAGGAATTTGAGAACATTATAGTCAACAGAAGCGCCAACAACTTTTTTGTGTCATCCTCGGCAAAGGTATTCAGTGATGTATCTGTTTTGTCTTTCATGCAAATGTGAGAGCTGTCATATTGTATATTCGTTTTAGTTTGTGGTTTTCTGAATATTCTTTTGCCAAATAAAATCAATCAATCAACATCAAATGTTCAGTCCAGCAAAGTTACTTTCATCTCTTCTTACCAGCATCTGTCATCGTCTTCCTCTACTTTAAAGTGGCCATATGGATGAGAATTTGGTATTTATTTTGGAATTGTATTTGATAAAACAGCTTCACTATGTTTTTCGACTTGAAAAAATAATGTAAAATAACATATAGCAAGTCCATGTTCATAACCCAATACATTGCAAAAAGATGCAAAAAGTGTAAAAGGTTTGTTATTGTACGTACAATAACAACCTTTTTACACTTTGTTTAATGTTTTACATTTTATTGAGTTGCGATATGGACTTGGTATGTGTTATTTCACATTTTTCACATGCTTCTGTGTTTTGTGTGAAAATGAACTTACATATATAGTAACCTACCTCACACTTGTAGCAGCTGACATGGAAACTTCTATCCATGGCCACAATTCGTACAGTTTCTTCTTGTCCAGGTTCAGGCATGATAGGTTGCTGGCAAACAGTGCACCTAGGAGCAAATTTCCTGATGAAAAGAAAAGAAAAGACAACATTATAGTCTTGTAAATCATTTCGTCTTCATCTAAATGATTACGATATTTCTACCATTTTTTCCCAACTTGTAGTTTTTTGTGTGTACAAATTAGGATTAAAATGAAAACATCAACATAACAGCTTTTCTTCAATTAACTTGTATTATTACATATGTACCAGGGATTACTTGCACTGGCGCACGCATACCAGTGGTATTTTCACTGTAGTGCAACACTGAAAAACATTATTGCATACCTGCATGCAAATGATATGCAGTCTGTAAGGACTGCACTCTTGCGTTGTCTCACGCAAGCAGTACATGTCACAAGTACCAATGCAATTGGCCAATCAAAACATCTTTTACTTACCTATGGAAGTCTTCAATACAGTGAATCTGATTGGTTGCATCCACAGTGAAGGGTATACCATCCAAACTCTTACCACATTCAACACATGTAAAGCATCTAGGATGATATGGTTTACCAGTAGCACGAAGTATCTGTGTACAGAGAGGAATATAACACATTCAGTGATTGGCTTAGATCGTATCACATGGTGTGACCTATAGTGACCTAAATTTGCATAATGGGGCACAAGTCATGTTCTAATCTCCCTAGGTTAACATTCATGTAACATTGGGGATTATTTGCCTCAGAATTTGATGTATTATAAAACACTTATTGCCTGGTCTTATTCGGCCACTAGTATATGTCATATTACTCTTTGTGCTGTTATGTAGAATCTATTTCCTTCGGCTTTCAGCCTGGGGAGTAGTTGCTACATAACAGCTCTTGTGGTAACAAACGTCCACTGGTGTCCATACAGCCAGACAAGAAGTGTATACTATTCTTTATTAAATTTACTTCAATGCATGTAGTTCGATCAAATCATCACTGTTTTTGTTAGGCAAGTAACAAATAAACAAAATCCCATGGTACTTTACTGGAGTTCCCCCTATCGGTAATTTTGTTATACATTATGTAGCTAAAATGTACTAGAAATCCCCAGCTGTTTTACTGGCATTACCCACCAAATTAAGCGACAAGGTATAAAAAGTAATGCAAATTTCCCATGTTTTCCCTCTGCTTTCCACACTTTATCAAAAACATTGATCATTTATTGTAATGGTATTTATTTGAATAAATACATTTCCTACAATATAGTTACTTCTGAACGGTAAATTGGAAACGAATGTGACGTTTCAATTAATCTACTACGGACCTTGATCATGCAATGATTCATTAACTCAGCTTTAATTGATATCTCTCTCTGAAGCAATCTACGAACACATTATTATAAACTGAAATCACTGAGTGGTCAAAGTCCATAGTAGACGGACTGAAATGTCGCATTCGTTTCCAATTTACCATTCCAAAGTAACTATATTATACTGTCCTCTTGGAATGTTTTAGGGGTATTGGTTAGATGCAGGGACTCCATGCTTTGCCAACTTAAAGCTTGTCTGGTATGACAATCCATGAATTTAGGAGGGTCAATCCTTGCTTGAATTTCTCTTCTATACTAACACTTAATCTTTGTTCTTGTCATTACAAATGTAGTTTTTCTCCAACATTTTTGGGTATTGGTAACATTTTTAACAGGGATAGGGTTAACACCCTTACTTCAAATTCCTTTGTATTAGCAACTCGGAGTGATACTTACCCCTTATAAATAATCCTATTACCCAACCCTACATAGTTTTTCACTACCAATTCTCCACAATTTTATTTTAGTTCAAAACTAATATGAGAATGGCAAAAGTACATGTATACACTGTTTAAATTTCTGAAACTCTATTTATTCATTTATCCTATGAAGTACACGGTTTGACCCGGAACTGAACTCTGAACTATGGACTTGATTATGTATGGAACTGGGTACTCTGCATATATAGATTAAAAAAGTAACTGTAGTAATAACCATATTCATGCTCAGTCTGTTGAACATTTGACTGTTGCATTTTTGGTAGTTGACTCACGATCAGCTCATAGGCTCTTAGCCTTCTTAGCTGTAATTGATATATGATACACAATATTGAAAATATTAAAAGGAAAGTACTACCCTATGCATGATTTTTGAATTCTTAGTAACTGAACCTATTTAGCTTGTCTGATATTTGTTTGCTCCAAAACATTACACATGACTGGGTAGTATCAGTTGCATGTATTATAAAAACAGTCAGTGAAAACAGTGTGTCAAGTTACAATGTAAACTTATAATACAAATATCTTCAAGTAATACTGACAGGGTGAACATGTACCGCATAGTGCTTTCATTGTGTCTGTCAGGCGAGTGGTGACCTTTGACCCCAAAACAAAATTCATGTCATACCGGGCAGGATGATACAAAGTATTATAGTCAAAGTACGGCTAAAGCATGAAGCATTTGCCAGCAGATTATAACATATGTTACATACACATATCTGATCAAATTCGAAATCCATCCATTGTGCAAGTTGAATCTATTGTCTTACTTGATAAATAAAAACACTTTTACTACTGAACACACCATAATTGTTATTGACGGAAGTTTCAAAAGCTGAGTTAATGCAAACAAAATTATCTCCTCAATCACAATCCTGTTGCATTAATAAGTAAAACGGCTCTGATCTTGCAAGTAAAACAACAACCACACCTTGCCAAATCATCAGCTTTGATCATCAAATTCATATGTTACATACAGTCTCATGGCAAACGCTTCCTGTTTTAGCTGTAAGACTTTCTCTTTTTTCCTAAATATTTGTGTTTTGAGAATTGCTCCCAGTGATTTACTTTATATACAAACATATTTTTTTGTATGGAAAAGTGTGTTATGAATAACAAAATTTTACTACTCACCCTATCCATGATAGGCTCATAACACACAGAACACTTTTCTAAGGTTGCCTGTGAAGAGAAAAGGTGACTAGATTAATATACAATATGGCTCAAGAATCACTCTCTGACTAGGCTTGTTAACAGTAACACTACACCAGGCTTGCACTAACACTTCATGATATGTCAAAGTATCTCCAAGTTAGGTTAGTGGGCTGACATCATGGTAACAAGGCGTCTTTTCAACGTTTGTTTTGGACAACAAAATGAAATGAACAATATACAATAAATAGTGGTCGATATCCTACATTTTACAACTTGAACATTAACCATATGAAAGTTGGTGGCTACTTAAGTTGAACTCTCATCCCAAAGTCATAGAATCATTGTATACATGTAATTTAGATATTACTAATGTGAGTGTGTGTGCATGCATGAAACCATGGAATAACGTTAGCTACAAGTGAAGTGAAGCAGTACCTCTCATATGGCTTCATGCATACATACATACAAGTTGCAATAGGCATCAAGTCCATAAAATAAAAGTCGGTTGGAAATAAGGAAGAATGTAGTACCTTACTTCTAGCTTATATGGTAATATATCTCATTTGCAGTTGACATTATTCTATTTACTTCACACACAAACATCCAGATTATTTACGAACATTCAGATTTTCAATAGATGTATACTTACAAAGTAACATTCCTCACAGTAGGCCTTTCCCTCCAAGGCATAGAAAGGTTTGCCACGCAGCTTTCCATTACAAGTCACACAAGTAAAACAGTTGATATGAAAGATCTGATCCATAGCAGAGCAACCGTTCTCATCTCCCATCACTTTCTGACCACACTTACCACACATACCTGAAATGTTAACAAGTTATGAAACCATTTAGTCATGAACAATCAAAGGTCATATTGTTATCTGTAAATATGCAAGTACAACATACACTTAACCATACAAAAGTGTACATAATGGACATCAAATTAATGTGGTAGTCTGCTAGTTAGGCCAATGGAAATCAATAGAATATTGTGGCTGAATTTCACTTTGCTGAATCTGACTACCTAGCACTGAAATTACAAATGTAATTTCGAGTCCTAATAGACATGAAGTATGCTAAGCTAAATACAACACACCATTGACCATGAAATTTCTGTATGACCCTACAGAACTCTCCAGAGTTTTTTTTGATCATTTTGATCACCAAGAAATCAAGTGTCATTTAAAAGACTCCACACTGGCTTGTATGATTCTGTGACAAGAACTCTCATTGCAATACATTGAGTGGAAGAGATGCGATAAACTTTCTCTGTTGAGTGGAAGAGATGCAATAGACTTTCTATGTTGAGTGGAAGAGATGCGATAGACTTTCTCTGTTGAGTGGAAGAGATGCGATAGATTTTCTATATTCAAACCTGAAGTCTTGTGTTTAAGAGAGAGGAACTCACCAAAGAAATCTGGTTCAGCAGAGTTTTCCATATTTTGTACCAATAGATTTGTGAGTGCATCAACTTCAGCTTCTGTACCTGTCTTATCTGGTCTACTTAGGGGTTGATCAGAAGGCCTGGGAACAGCATACGTGCCAGGACCAGATTGCATTGCTGGTCTCTCAGCTGGCTCATGAGCATAGGTACTAGTAGGCTGTGCATAGGTGTTGGCAGGTGGTGGGTAACTCCCACTTGGAGGGCTATACTTATGCTGCTGGGTGGGGGTGTAGGTGTTAGTGGGTTGGGGTGCAGGTGGAGGGGTTTCTTCATATCGTTGGTAGGTATCCCTAGTTGGGGTCTGTGTTGGCGTGTATGTTGCTGGTTGTGGTCTGTATTGTGACTGGGGTTGTGGTTCTTTTGTTTGATACGTATGAGTCTGTACAGACACAGTCGGTGGAGGTGGTGGGGTATAGGAGTGGGTTGCTGGAGTGGGTTGTGATGTTGTGTATTTGGGTTGCATTGCGCTGTATGATGGACGTGGTTCATATGAACCAGGTGCAGGAGGGGGAGGTGGAGGTGGTGGTGGAGGAGATGCTGGTGCTGGCTGAGGTGCTGGTTGTGGTGCATACTGCGTTTCTGTTCGGGTGTATGTGTATGACACATTCGGGGGAGGGGGAGGAGGAAGATCATCCTGGGCAGGTGGAGGAGGTGGGAATGACTGTCCACTATGAGGAGTGTATGCTTCTGGTTCTGGTGGTGGTGGGGGTGGGGGTAAATCATCAGTTTCAGCTGGCTTGGTATAGTTGACTGGCTGGTAGGATTGTAAACCTGTCAATAAATGGGAAAAAGTAAGAATTAGAAATTGTATTTTCACTATTGTGTCACTACCTCTAAGTTCCCCAGATCCACATGTACATCAGTGTTTTTGTAGTAGGCAAGATTTACCCGAGTTCCCCAAATCAGAGTTGTTACACAGTGTTTCTGCTAAGTTTTCAATAAGTATGTAAAATCAACATGAATTACTTAGGTACTTTTATACCAAAGTTTCAGACCAGAATTAAACAAATACTTGCACATGGTATGGAAATCTGTGCAACTTTTTGTCAGATTTGCCTTCCTCAGTTACTGGGGTTCTCAAAAATCAAAAACACTGTATTGGTAAGGATTAGCATACCATAATGACCCAAAAGTAAGTAAACATGTATTTGTGTACTTTGTAAGGGATACTGTAAACTGGATACCTTGTTTGATTTATTGCAGAACAGAAGGTAGAGTCCTATGCTGAGAGATTTGTTGGCGTTCGCATTCCTATAAACCATAACTAAATGAGTAACAGTAAAAGGAGCGTACGCAAAGACAAATTTTTAAGTCGCTGATCTTTATTACAAACCATTTTAAACTGAAATAAACTAATTATGTGATTTTTTAAATATCATTTGACAAGAAATGAAATTCTTTGAAATCTCTTGTGATTTCATATTTATCAAATCATAAGAAATCGTACAAGATGGTTTAGCTTCCTGAATTGTTTTTTGTTCAACTATATTTTAGCAAACATGACGTACACTTTGATTATGAGGAAAATAGTCAGAAATTGTCAAATTGAAAACAATTCCCTCATCTATGCATCTCAGCAACGTTATGCACTTTTCGATTTTTGGAGATCTTAATGTCAGAACTTCTGCAAACAATCACAGCAATTTCCAAGTTTACTAGTATCTTTCCATTCATGTGTGTGAGTACCTTAACACATATACACACACCCACCATGTTAGTACATGTATGGACAAAACACCAGGTGAACGTGTCGTGTTGTCAAGCACCCGATGGCTTATTAGATTACAAGAAGACAAACACATTAGTTACACTTCCAGTATAAAACACTTTGCAAGTGTATGCAATCCTACAAATGCATTAACTGCTGATAGACACAAATGTGTATTTAAAATTTTGGTGATACTTGAAAATGGAAATATAATCATTTTGACAAAATAGGAAATTAATAGGTGTTATACATATTGTTTCTGATTTCTTATCAATTCTTTTATTAGTTGTTTTTCTTCAAAAGACAACTTTTGATTTCAGAAACTTCGTGTTTAAAAGTATATAATATCATTTGACAGTGAGTCACTTTTGAATAAATCTTTAATATGTCAGTCTGTGTAGATTGAAAGAGTCTACTTTGGCACTTTGACCACAAATATTTCTCACCAATGTAAAAGTTTATTATTTGTTGGATGTTTTTGTATATACTCTAATAATGCTGTAGCATTTGAAGATTCCAGTAAAAATCAGTTGACTGTTATAGCGCCCTCTAGAGTCAAACAATAACAGTTGAAAGATCATACTGTACTTGTACTAAGAAAAAGCATGTCACTCCAAATACTTTGCTATTCATTTCAACTGATAAATAAAATCACTTCAGTTTTATAACTAAAGAAATATGCCACAAACAAAAATTCATCACAATAAGTCTTTTTCCTTTCATTTTTGTTTTTTAATCAGAAAAGTGTAACCATTGGCGTCCCACAACCATTAATTGAAATCACCATGAAATATGAAATAGACGACAGTATGGAATTTTTCACGCAGTCTATTGAAGTCTAGATATATGACATTTTGTTGTTAGTAACTTGTTCTAGCTAGTTACGCCTGTGTCTATTTTTAATTAACCAATTCTTCCATTTTGTGTTAATATTAATCTAATACTGCAGTTACCGATAATATATTAAAAGTACACATAGAATTGTTTTCCACAAAAAACAAAATGTGCGAAAATATTTAGCATTCAAAACGCTTTCTGCAACACCATGTTATCTAAAGCCAATTTTGTTGTCAAATTGACAAAAATGGTTAAAAAACTGCCGAGCATAAGTATGACGATAATAATGGCAATGATTGATAGCGATGATGGTGATGATGATGACGGTGATGGTGACGAAAGAAAAAGAGTTGAGCACACAATTTTTAAAGTATACTCTGTTGACCCAATCATCCCTCTATCTGTTTAATGGTATGATCCGCATAATTACACCGTACCAAAACAGTTATATACAGGGTTGAAAGGGTATGAAACTCTGCTTCAACTGTGCAGTAACAATGTGTACCTGCAGTTTTCTGTTGTTGTGGTCGATTTTTTGGCTTTGGTGGAGGTGGAGGTGGTGGGCCTACAGACGGCAAGAAAGAAATGGCACAGTGAGCTACGGTGAACCAACATGCAAATGGTTCGGAGTGAGTGATGTATCAGATGAAATTTTCAAACACTTGTGTTGCCTTTATCTATCAATAATTTTAGTATTTCTCTGTAGTGTAATGTTATAAGACACTACTCATTACAAATGTATGTACACTGATTGATAATGAAACACAAACATGTACATCATAAGACAATGTTGTCCCCTCCATTGTTTGTGCATACAATGTATACATGTGATAGAGGTACATTTGTACAGCTCAAATTTGGTGTCAGAAAATTGCCAAATTATTCACTTTAGCCACACAGCTTTTTTACAACGATATTACATTACACTTGAATTTGAATACTTAGATCGATTTAATATTAGTCGGACCTCAGTTTTTACGGCAACACTTTTGAAGAAATTTCATTTGCAATCAAACACTCATTATAACTACTCATTCTGCAGCCACAAAAAAAAATATATGTTTCAAAATGCACAACAAAGTTACCATGGTAATAATTCTCATTCCTTGAAAAGACATGCTGCAAGAGAAATGTTAATTCTAGTCTAGATACTATCTATGGCTTTGAATCTCAAGATCTCTCATCTCTTGTCTAGCTCAATAAGAAATAATGAACCTAAAGTTGTCTATGCATACGAGTCATCCCCCAACTCTTAGAATGATGTAGATAGTGTACAGGTAGTATCCTGATAGAACAAATGAGCCATATTTGGGCATTATGTAAGTGTCCAAATAAACACTACCTTACTGGCCAAAATTCTGTGATTGATTAAAAAAGACATGATCTTAATGATGGCATGGGGGATTTGTTTGAATTTGATATTTCATCTCAGAACCTCACTGAGCTAGACGTGAGAAGAAATTCGAAGACATCGATAGAAATTAGCCTATGTTACGACATACAGGTACAGGTACGATACATATAACACATGAAATGTACATTTACATTATACATGCACCTAATCTAAATGATACATGTACTGGAATTATGATTATTTGTCAATTTATGAACGTTCATATTAACAAAGGAAAATTTCTAACTTCCTTGAAAACAACATAAACCTGTCTACACATGAATATGTACTATGTACAGTAAACTGTCCTCTGAATACAAATGCATGCGCCCGATGAGTTGTATATGTAAACGTTTGCATGTTTGTTTAATGTTTCCCTTAATAACTACATGTATAGCAAGGAAAATATGTCAATGAACCTTGTTGATGTCCATGGTAAGCAACACCTCTGGGTGGAATTGGAGGAGGGGGTTCTATAGAAATAGAGAGAGAGAGATAGAAAGGAAAGATGTTTAAGAGAGAAGAGATGAGATGAGTGACAAGATGACAATAAAGGAATGAATCATTCGTGTTTCTTCAATGTAAAGTCAGAAGTCAAGATAGCATGCAGTCGTGCTGAAATAGTAAACCAATTCTGCACTTCAGAAGGGTTATCAGCAAAGCAAAAGCTGATGAAACACAGAGCGAGTGACTGAAAAGTAAGAGGGTTAGTAAACGCGGACCCAGAAATATTACAAGGAGTCAAGATTAGATAAGTGTATACATGTACAAATGTAACTGTGTATGTATTGGAAAAATGAATGTGTGTATGCAAGAAAAACGAATGCGTGTATGCAAGAAAAACGAATGCGTGTATGCAAGAAAAACGAATGTGTGTATGCAAGAAAAACGAAAGCGTGTACATCCAATAAAGACGTGCTGGACAAGGGAACTTGCAGTCCAGACTGAGCATGCTCAGATACAAAGGACTATGGGATTATCTGTGGTTATTGTGATACCTAATCTGGAGCTACTGATAAAATCAATCTCCCACACTGGTCAGGGCAAATATAAATTGATCATTTGTGGTTACAAACAATGTCTCAACATTGTTTACAATACTAATTGATTAGTCTTTATTATCACATTTCCCATGATGCAACATTCAACATGGCAGGTTTTCAAGTTCCCTATTGACTTGCATTTGGTGTTAGTGAACTAAACAGTCCATTCTTACCAAAAACATGAAGCAAAACAAATTTGTCATCAGATGCACGTTTCACGTCAAAACTTTTCCTGCATGTTCTCAGGAGTCTGAACTTCATAATGCTAACAAATGAACACTAGAAGATATTAAATTTACCGAAACTATAAATGGTCTCAATCAATCCCATATATTCTACCATTCACCGAGTCTGTCGCCTAAGAATTATTGCCATTCACCGAGTCTGTCACCTAAGAATTATTGCCATTCACCGAGTCTGTCGCCTAAGAATTATTGCCATTCACTGAGTCTGTCGCCTAAGAATTATTGCCATTCACCGAGTCTGTCGCCTAAGAATTATTGCCATTCACTGAGTCTGTCGCCTAAGAATTATTGCCATTCACCGAGTCTGTCGCCTAAGAATTATTGCCATTCACCGAGTCTGTCGCCTAAGAATTATTGCAAATGGTCTCGCAAAAGTTATACAAATATTTATTTAAAATTTTTTATTGATCATACATCCTGCATTATGCATGTATTTCTTACTAATTGTACCAAATAAAGTTTGCTTTTGGTAACATATGCTGTGTAGTTTTTTTTTAGTTTTTTTTTAGCCATTTGCATTGTTGAGATTATAGCTGTAATATGATTGGCTTACCATGGACTGGCAATGTCAACTCAATGATGTAAGCTGTCACCTGATTGGCTCATGATGGACTTAGAAATGAGTTTTATGTTTGTTCAACTAATCAGCCCAAAGATGACATGGAGAATGTGAGGTCAACTCAATGTAAGTGATACATGTATTTACATTCTTTAAGAATAGAATGTAGTTGATAGTATACATGATAATGTATGTAATTTTTAAAAATTATGTTTTATGTGATTGAAATGAAAGTGTTTGACATATATAGGTACATGTACAAACAGAATTCAAATCAGAACATCTCTGACAAAAGTCACATTATGTACACCTGTAAAACCCATAACATTACCAGGGTAACACCAACTTATAAGTCAAACACTTAGTTTATCTTAAAGTAACTCCACACACCTTAATTACCCACCTGTCTATGTATCGTACCTGATATTATACACATGTTATCAACTATCAATTTACTATACCATAAAATAACAAAAATTAGTTACATAAATGGGAACAAAATATTAAGTATTAGGAAAAAAGCACAGCAGCTGTAGCATTACCTTTAGTACGAGTATGAGCAGAAGGAAGAATTCCTAAATGTTATAAAAAAGAAAAAAAGAAATAATTGTACACAAAGGCATGCGTAACTTAGTAATGTTAGTAGGAATAAACAAGATTGGAAAGTAAATTGTAAAACTCATTATTTATGCAAATATGCTGATTATAATATTAGTAGCGATTGGCTAACACACAAAATGTAACATCAGGAGGGATTGGCCACCATGTTGGAGCTACCGCAATGGATACAATTTCGGCAGTGATTGGCCACAAAGTTACAACTACTGCACTAAATGTAACATCAGCAGTGATTGGCCACCATGTTAATTTGTAACACTTTGAATGTAACATCAGCAGTGATTGGCCACCATGTTACAACTAAAATACAAACATGCAAGCCACAAGCCAACCCATATTGAATCAAACTTGATTATACACAAAACAGTTTTATTTGTTATGGACTCTTATCAATTTCATTGTTAGTCTTTTTAAAATAGTAAATAGTCAGTACTAGTAGAATATGTATAACATGTATTTTTCAAGAAAATGCTATGAATGTTCCCTAATATACATTGTAAATTTAAAATTTAACTTCTAGATCAATAACACATTTTTTGACATACCCGAATGCTTATTTCCTTTCACAACTATAAATACTTGGGATATTTGACCATTACAGTCTCCTACCAGTACAGTCAAGTATTTCAATCACTTAATCTGATCATTTGTTTTGATGGGTTATGAGTTTTCACATACTGCAGCCACACTTCAATTTAGATTTGGGTCATTAAACATTCACTAAACTGTGGATATTTAGTCTATGAACTATGAAATACATGTATATGTTTTGTCTGTGCAGAGCTACGTCCTCAGGGATCAATTTCCATGAAAATCAAAGCCATCATATCTCCCAGAACTTTCCAGTATGGCAGCTTGTACCTGGTCCTTTTGAAGTGATAACAGAAGTGCATGGGGTAAATTTATCCTTCTATGATTTCAGGGTCATTGTAATACCAGTATCAGTCTGGAATCATAACCTACATACATGTCTACAACCCGCAAAAAACACCAGTGTGTTTGCTTGAATGAAGTGAGCCAAGGAAAGACTTCACATACTAACAAAATAAGGTAAAAACAACAGCGCAACTGATACAACACATTGATAGCGAGTGGCTCTGATGTACTTTCATGCAATGGTTTCATCAGTTTGTTTATAGCTGTGGAAGTTATAATGCAAAACTAACAGTTGCACTCAATGTTATGTGTAGTTTTCCATACAAAGTCATGGGATGGTATTCTTGTGGTGTTTATACTTCCATAAGTTACCAGCACTACTTATACTGCGTGTATATGCATGAAACTTGCCTCATTCTTGCTTACCACAAGCAAGCAAATGCACTGTGTGTTTTTTCTAGGTTTGTATGTGTCTAGGTGTTTTTGACTAGTGCCAGAACTATTTGGTTTAGATTAAAACATTCCTAACAGCAATATATCAGATTACTACAGCATTCTTACTGATGAAATAATAGTAATATAAAGACAGAGCATTGTTCAGTTTTTTTTAGGTCAAACTAAAGATATCATGTTATTCTTTCTAGTCTAAGATTTCAGAAAGACTGAACACAGTACTGGGCCTAATATGTGTGTTGTGTACCCTGGCCTATATTCTAACACAAACAAAATGGAGGAGACAAGTAACATTAGGGTTAGGGATGTTTAAGTACACACCATGGCAAACTGAAAACAGAGGGTCCACACTACATGTAGAAATATATATCTTGTATACCCTTGTCTGTTTGTAATAACAACAAAATTACTAGGAACATTAGATTTATGGATATTACAGTAGCAACCATAGCAGGACTGCAGAATACTGGGACAATATTATACTGTGTATAACTAAATGGCCAACACGTATAACTACATGTATACATTTTACAATCACAATATCAATTGAAGATGTGTATCTCTTTGACTCCCAACCTTCATGATCATTAGGGGTATAGTCTTCCCAAGCTACACACTGATAAGTACACATATATGGTCAATTATTAATGATTTCTTCTAAAAATTTCTTAACTTTTGAAACTTGGAATAAGTTACCACTGAGATTACAGTCATATGGGTATATAAAATGTAAATAATATTGAATCATGCATCATAAAGTCATAAAAAATAACAGCAAAATCAATCAACTGTTGATCCTGCACATTTGGAAATGTCTGTGAATACTGCCGAACCACTAAACAGAGCAGTATTCAAGCCATTCTAAGCACAGTCATTTCATCATGTCAACATTCAAGCCATTCTAAGCATTGGCATTTCATAACTTCAAAATTCAAGTCATTCTAAGCATGGGCATTTCATTACATCAAAATTCAAGCCATTCTAAGCATTGGCATTTGATCACACCAAAATTCAAGCCATTCTACTATGCACAGGCATTTCATCACACCAAACTTCAAGCCATTCTACTATGCACAGGCATTTCATCACACCAAAATTCAAGCCATTCTACTATGCACAGGCATTTCATCACACCAAAATTCAAGCCATTCTAAGCATTGGCATTTGATCACACCAAAATTCAAGCCATTCTACTATGCACAGGCATTTCATCACACCAAACTTCAAGCCATTCTACTATGCACAGGCATTTCATCACACCAAAATTCAAGCCATTCTACTATGCACAGGCATTTCATCACACCAAAATTCAAGCCATTCTAAACACAAGCATTTAATCACATCAAAATTCACGCCATTCTAAACACAAGCATTTCATTACATCAAAATTCAAGCCATTCTAAACACAAGCATTTAATCACATCAAAATTCACGCCATTCTAAGCACAGGCATTTCATTACATCAAAATTCAAGCCATTCTACTATGCACAGGCATTTCATCACACTAAAATTCAAGCCATTCTAAGCACAGGCATTTCATCACACTAAAATTCAAGCCATTCTAAGCACAGGCATTTCATCACACCAAAATTCACGCCATTCTACTATGCACAGGCATGTCATGACACTAACAAATCAGCAACAAACAATAAGTTACAAATAATAAAATATTAGTGGAGTTAGCATACTACTAGAAGTACTACCTTTGGTAGCTTTACTGCCATGCTGAAGAAAATCTTGCTGCATTGCCGGCTGTGCATGTGCATACGTAAAACTATGATTGTCATTATTCATGCTGGATGACACTATACTTTTGTAAGAATCTGGCCCAGGAGGTGGGGGTGGAGCTGCGGAGGAGTTTCGCCCATTTTGCTGACCTGAAAATTTCGGTTTTGGAGCAGTCACTGGTGCAAATTTCTTAGGAGCATTTTGAAATGTTGGCACTTTGTAAGAATACGAGTAACTTGTTTCTGTTGATGGATGACCATCGTGATGTTCAATATCTAACGCTGCTAGTTGTTGTTCAAGTCTGTGCTGAGTACCTCCCCTCTGTGGTGGTCCTTCCATCTTGATATATTAGAGATGTTGCTGTAAAGTACAAGAAATATATCGTTTAGATGTCGAGCAGCTGTGCCATAATTCACGGCGGAAAAAGGTGAATCTCTAACGAAATTTTAGAGCGAAGGTCGCTAGCGAGGGCAGGCATTTGCCCTCGATTGTGTGCCACCTTCAGAAACAGAGTGTTGACAAGAAAGCTTGAGGTCTAGCAGTTAGACTACAAACAGAGCTGGTCACTGGTAACTTGTAATTCTAATCAATACAGAATATTGTTTGGCCTTGTACCTTGCTCTGTATAATACAAGTGACAGTCATTAAACTTCTATGTGTGATGGTATTTACATGATTGATCAGTTACATGTAATTTGAATGTGTTTACAAGCACATGTTGAAGTTACAAATTGAAATGCACGCACAACATAGAAAACAGACTGTTGAACATAAATAGTCACCATGACTAGTACAATCCAAACATTCCTAACTTAATCTATAACAAGATGTACAAATGTACATGTACATGTACTATGTATATATGTGAACAAATATGCAAATTTGATTTTCACGAACACGTGACATACCAGAGGTTTTTTCGGTCACAAACAATACTAAATCGTAGATTGTATAGTTAAAGTTGACTCCCTTGCTACGAGTTTATTTACTTATTTTATTGATGTAGGAAAAGATATACTGAAATTACATCACAGACTTCCTACACTTTCAGTAGTGTTAATTAGCTCATAGTTAGGTTAATCCTGAAACGTCAGCTATCTATCACTTTATTGGACTGTGGACATTTTACCTCAAATACTTGAACTAGTTTTTCACTGAAATTCATGAGTGTAAGTAATTTCATTGGAACTTTAACTTTAACAGAATGAAAAGAAGGCACTTTTAGAAAGAGAAAATAATAGGAGGTACATACATACATGTACATGTATGTACCTTTACATGTAACTAGACGGCAAATTTAGATAAAATTAAATTACTCAGAAGACAGACTTTACATGTATGTCAAGTTCACTCTTTGCACCTTGTTCATGGAGACGGCTGTATACATGTATAACTGTGTCATCAACAATTTGAAGTTGACAGGTACATGTACCATGCACACATGCACGGACGGATGGAATTAATGCAATAGTCCCCTGGGGGGGGGGGGCGATTAAATTACTCTGAAGCAAGATTTTATGTCAAGTTCACACTCAGTACCTTGTCTAGACCGCTGTACTTGTACATGTATGTAACTATTTCAATGCTAATTTGAAGTTGAGAGGTACCAAAATTTATTGGTAAATATATAGAAATTTAGTAGTGGGTTTAGACTTTGAAGGATATTGAAAACAGACGTGTAAACCACTCAAGACTACATGTACATATGGTAATGTGATGGGGGTCAGCACAACCATTCCAAATATGTTGAAGGCAGAAAACATACAGCCTAGTCAACACTTTTGCTAACATACATACACAGTGCAACCACGATAAAATAAATGTATGTATCAACATAACTATACCTCTCAGAAAAATTTTCCGAAAAGTTCTTCCACAGTGCTATCTTATCGTGGATCTGCAAGCATTATGTACATGCCTACATGTACATAAAGCGCTACATGGAAAGACCCCACATTACATCTCCGACCTCATTCAGCAAAGTAACCCAGGCAGATCACTCCGTTCAAGCAACAAACAACTACTCCACATACCCAAGACCAGACTCAAATCATATGGAGACCGATCATTCTCACACTCATCTCCCACATTATGGAATCATCTCCCCCTTGACATTCACACCGCACCTACTGTTGATATCTTCAAAGCCAAACTCAAAACTTACCTATTCCAAAGAGCATTCATGTGAACTGGGAGCGCCATTGGGCATCTTTTGATGGATATCAGGCGCTTTATAAATTTGTGTTTATTATTATTATTATAGGCTCATTCATTTGTTCTGGACCAACTTCTTGTAAAGGCTCTGCCAGAAAAGTGCTTTTTACACATATATTTTAATCCTAAGCTCAACTGCTTGGCCTTCAATATATCACACACAGCAGCTGTCCAATGTAAATGTAGACTACATGTAGACTATGGTTTTGTATTTCACTGTTTTAATACTAGACTTAAGTGAGTTATATTCCTTTTACTATACAGACTGTCAAGTTTTAATTACAAAATAAGTTACTAAAATTAGTGTCATTTAGTAAGGCACAGTCTATTGGACAACCATATTATTGTAATTAAGATGCATGTAGTAGTTTTTTCCAGACTTAGTATCACTATCAGTTGACTGGCTTCAATGACTTGTTATGACATGTAGTGATGTAGGTTAGGTTAGGTGAAGTACATATAGGTTAGGTTAGGTGAAGTACGTGTACAATAACTGTAGCTACATGTATGCATTCCGAAAATTGTGTCACAGACCCACCATGGTGTTGCCAGGACTGTGTCACTGTCATTGAGAATACATCAAGGAGGTGGATTAGATGGACATTTTTTGAACATATAACTACATGTAGTTACTTTATCTAAATTAATCTATGACGATCAATGAAGCCAGTGAACTGAGGGATAGCCTTGGTGTTCTCTTAGTTAAAACCTGGGCAATGCAATAGGGTTAGTCCTCCCAACATGAACAAACTTTCAAGTTTGCTATGCTGATTTTTAATAGTCCACCTTCCTACAGTACAGGGGAGTCTGCATTGTTATCATACTAGTCTGCTGATATAAATAGTTTATGATTCAATTAGTTAATTAGTTTATATTTAATTAGTGTACAGTTATTAAGTAGTTTATGGTTCATTAGTCTACAGTCAATTTGTTGATGGATTTAAATTTCACAACTTCCACACTGTGTATGTGAGTAACTACATGCACAAATAAGGTACACTTTGTTACAAGTTTCTGCATGAACTGATACATGTACAAGTACACTATGTCTGATCAAGTTTGATGGCAACAGTAGTTTATACGACTACATACATGACTGAAATACTGGGTGTGTTCAATTATGCAACCACTAACATGTAACTCTTTGGTACCCAAGGGTACCCCAAATACAGTCAATTTTTAAGTAGTGCAAGAGTCCCCAGTGATGCCATTCCCCCCAGTCGGAGGCTCTCCTGGTCAATATAATCAAACTGATGAATTTTAACATCCTTATATCTTTGCTACACTGTAGGTACTATAGGAACTGATTATGAACAGCATAGAAAAAAATGCATTCCTACAATGAATACAGAAAAAACATTCCCTGATTATAAATTTTCAAGGTTTATGAACTATTGAAATACTGTCATAGCAAATGGTGTAAGATATCTATTTCATACTTTTTTAAAAAGAGCAACCTTTCTACATGTACAAGACTTGGAATAAGTACAGAATTTTCCAATTCCAAAATGCTACTTTTACTTTATACTATTGGAATTCCTTATAAGCTTTGCACTACATGCACTTGTACATTTTTTGCATATTTCATGCCAGTCTTGTACACATACATGTACCTGTATCGTTGATTTCGAACGTTTTCTTGATTATTGCAAGAATGTACGCAGACCAGTGGCTGGAAAGTGTTGATTAATTAAATACAAAGAACGGATTAGCAGTGAACAAAACTTGACACTCAAATATATTACAGTCTAGTTAAAATGCAATTGACAATTCTTGAACTTCAAGATTGAATTCTACACAAGGAATGCACCAATATAAAATACTGGATCAGATTCCCTTGTAAATCCTTCACTGTCATTCATTGAAATACCACAATGAATCATGTACATGAGGCTGGCAAATTTAGCTAAAGAGAACATGCAACAAACCTGGTTTCTTAGTCAAGAATTACTTTCATCTTATGATATTTAAGTTGTCTTATAACAAGAAAACTATTTAAGTTTCAAAAAATTCTAAAATTTTCAAAGTGACACACAACTTCATCAGCTCAAATTATCTATCCCTAATAGTTAATATGTACTAGTATGCACAATGGCTTTATTTTTTATTCCTGGAGTGTACATGTATCATTCTCCAATTATCAGCGTACTCTGACCCTCACAATACACAGAACAAACAAAAACTCTGACATGAGGGCTACTTCTATCCATTACATACAAACCATCTAAAACATCAAGGCTTAAACAGAAATGACAAGCACAGTACATACAATGTACATGGTCTGGATGTTTTAGCAAATGTGGTTTTATTTACATTGCCTCTGTATCTTATCTCTATAGTCATACATTTTTTTGTATGCAACCTTGAAAAAATACTACTCTCATCTTGGTGGGAGTGTTGTAGTACAGGGCTCAATTTAACTTCTTCACTTAGTAGTCAGATGTAGCAAACTGTTTCAGCTACAATATTCTAGTGCTTTCCATTGATCTAACAGACTACCACCTTATAGTATACATCTGCTTGTCTAGATACAAGCACACATGTACGTGGACAGTATACATGTATGCCGTTTAGTGTAGACTGTAGTCAGTGTGCCCTGGACTACTACTAAATACAAGCCTTGCATTTTTTGAAATAGGGGTCAGAAAATAAAGACATTTATCATTCATTATGTACAATTCAAAGTGCACTACAAATTGTACATTGTAGTGTACACAAATACATACAATGTATGTCCATGTACCTGTAGATATCTGCTGTTGATATATATATAACCCCTTTATACATGACCTTAAATTGAGGTCATTCCCATTTAAACTGAAGGTAAACAACTCCATTACCTTCAACTTACAACATATGATATCTACATTGTGTATATGCACAGAGCTGCATTCCTATTTAAGTTAATGTATTTGTATATAGTGTATGTGCCACTGGGGATGTTGATTTACCATGAGTTCATTATATATATAATACAGTTTGATTTGATGATGAGTGTCTCCTATGTAAAATGTCATGAAGCATACATTTATCCGCTATAAACGTTCTGTTCCATTTACATTTACTGAATACAGGCTTATATGGGCTTCCATGCTCAGCTCTGTCATGCATTCAAAAGTTGATAGCTGTCTCCAGTCCTTTATTGTTATAAGTTCCATCGACATTGCATTTCATGGGTTTTGTAGACATACTATGTACATATAACACTCAGGGAATCAAACTGGATTTTGTCAACACTTGTGTAACATACTGTACTGTTGAAAATTTCGTGTCTACAAATTGAGAATATACATGTAACGAAATGTATATAATTCATAAATGGTTATATGTACATATAACAACATACTTGTACATATAACTTATAAGAAACTGAAGGAAATGGAGGACATTCACTTCTCCCATAAAATCTCTTCCAATCTATTGAATGGCGCACTGCTGTGAACCATTGCCACCCCACTTTGCATGGTACATTTGTACCACTATGCATAGCACAGAATCTGTCTATCAAAGGCCATGACCCCTTACTCTGACTCAGTTCACATTATGATGGTCAATACACTCATAAACCCTACATTACCACTTGCACAGTGATTGTTTTTACAGATAAGGCCCATTTAAAGTTGTATGACTTGTGCATACACAATGCGATACATTAATTTTTACTGTCTACATAGTAACATACCGGGATAAGTTACAATCCCACTTTCACATGTTATCACGTTTATAATGTTTAGTGTTTAACTTTAATTATCAAATTGAATTTTGGGTTAAGTTGCAATCCTACATCCACTTTCACATTTTATCACACTTGTGACATTTAGATTTTTTATTTTACTGTCAACTCCCATACTGGGGATATGTTACAATGGCAATCTAACATTTTATCATGTTTATAATGTTTAGTATTCAAATACATGACATCTAAAAATAGACAAACTGGATGGTAGGGCTTTAAACAGCTGCCTAGCTAGTTGTTATTGCAAGCTTTAACAACATCATGGAATTTTTAGTGAACAGTTTACAACCGACATGTATATGCCCTTGTACATTGTACAATGACATGTATAAAGTGTAAGCATAACATGAACATTTTTTTAAAGTCAGTAGAATTAAACATAAACAATTTGTATCATCTTACATTTTGAGAAGTTTCTCATATTTTGATGTTTAGTTGCTTACAAGATACATGTATATGTATAACTAATTTTCAATAGTCATTATTTTTGGGAGGAATTAACTGTTCAGATTATCAATATGATATGCTACCCCACCACATCACGATCATTTTGTTAACTTGCATTGTATAATATAAATTTTCCAATATTGAGACACTTCTTCATGTACCTGAAGGCCATTCAGTTAATTAAGTCTTCAAAGTGATAACAATATTGCAGTGAAAAATTCTTTAATTTGCATAATACACCTTGCCCTTTGTATATCCCTAAACCTTTACGTTACTATAGTTACCTGAATTTTGAAATGGGCTCAGTGTTATGTACATATAATTATGTATTTTATCTTGTATAACATACTCACCAAACCAGCAAAAATTGTCAACCCTTATGCTTCATACAGTTACTTGAATTTTGAAATGGGTTGGCCAAGTGTTCTGTATTTCTACATGTACATTTGCAGCTTTATCCTGTACAACAGTCTCATCAAACCAGCAAAAATTGACATGACATGAGACAGGGGTGAAATATCCACCTACATGTACACGTACATGCAGTTTCTCATTGTCTATTTTGGAATCCTGTACATTGTGATAATGAATGCATACGGCTGTCGGTATCCATTTACTTCCCAGGAAGTATAAAGACTGTATTATTCCCAGTCTAGCTATGTGATCCTAAGGTGAGTGACTACATTGTCTGGAATTCCGGAAGTCTGTCAACCAGTGTCATCTACACTATTGATTTCTTCAATACCAGTATAACACACTTTTTTCTTTCACAAATACCAGTGCATTTACTTTTCATTTTCACTGATTTCAACCTCTTTTTTAAACTTGCAATCGGTGTTTTTGTCAAGGGAGGTATAATAGTTTGTCACCTGGCTGAATCTAAGAGTGTGATTTCAGGGATTGAATTGAAACATTTACGTGATAGTGATACAATGACGTATGTATTTAGCCAAATAAACTGTTTCAGCTGTAATTTTCTACTGCATTTTGCACCACCTTATACAAAATCTTGTACATCTTGTACTAGTCTAGATAGAATGTTTAGACTACATGTACATGTAACAGAGTGCCTGATAATTTCAAACACTGCAGACAATATTTTCTTTTTACCAGATATTGTCTGATCCCAATTCTTGTTTACTTGTGATATTGTGAAGGGTGGTATACATATTACATGTAACTTGTGACTTCACCTGTACTTGTTCACTATTGACAATGAAGAGTGTAGTGTAGACACTGACTCGGATAGTAGTAATTGACCGTCTGTTACCACTAATTGCAGGCTTGTAAGTTGTTCCAAGTACAATATCAGAAATTTGTAACAACATGGGTCACTACAAATAAAGGAGTAAACTTTGTTGATTTGTAAGAAGAAAAGATGTTTGTTTCACAAGTAGGAAGACAAACTAAAGGAAAGCTGTGGAATATTCTAAATCTAGATGTTTCCACCACTACAAAATTTTTTGACTTTAGAGTCTTCATCTACATGGACATACACATAAAAATTGTACATAATGTACTTGTAGTTCTCAGAGACTAATTTTTACTATATCTAATTTTTACTCAGTTTAGAAAAAGTTCTAGTTTGCCCAGCCTTGTGAAAGTTCACATACTTTTTAAACTCCTCATTCAAGTTACTCATTGTATTGAAAATTGCAAGGTTATGTCTCGGGAATTGTAATAATAATAGTTGGCCTTACATTACAATTACATACAAAGATTGGTTTCTGTAGAAAATTAATTTCCTGTAGCCAATCATTAATATTTTAAATTGAAGCCACTAGCAATGAAACCAATCTGGATTAAATTAAATATCGGTGAACCATATTGGTGAACCGTTTTATCCATTGTCACTATAATATAGTCTTAGACTACTCTGTACATTGTATTTCAAGACACCAGTCATGTGGAAGGGAGTTTGACACCCAAACTAACTCCCCCCCCCCCCCCCCCCATCTACATATACATGTACATACTTGACAAACAGAACATTGAAAAATATATAGGGTGTTAAATCTATTTTGATGAAAACAGAGATAAGTCTGTAAGTACTAAGTAATAATAAAATATGTTGGTCAATATGGACTACTAGTAATTCACTGGAAGTTTGTACACATACATGTAGCATAGGTGCAGGTGATGTGCTCTTTGTAAGTACATGTATGATGTACCATCTCTGCTAATGGATACCTGGAAACTGTGTATGCCTAAACAAACCACAAACTTACATAACCTGTTGACGTTAGTGAATCTAAATTATGTTGATTATCTTAATCTACATTCATGCATAAAAACAGACTGACACTGCCAAATGAAAATGTTCAACTAGGGATTTCACAAATGACAAATTACACTCAAAAAGTGTATTTTCATTAGTATAACTTCCATCTATGTTGGTATAACAGTTCTATATATGTTGGAATGTTTAATTTAATATACAAGCGTTGTACCAGGGGAAAAAGTACTGCATAGAGATTGAGAACAGTGGTTATCCACGAGCTGCTATTTCCCTCCAAAAACACCTACCTACTCACTGCATAGTATATGAACATGTTTAACATGTACATATAGTATACAGTAATACTGTGTATTAACCCATTATGGACTTAGTTTCTAGTAAGTCTGTGTAATTACACCCTAAAAACTGGGTATCAGCCTTAATACATGTAAAAGTGTTAATTAACATAAAAATGTTAATGAAAAGGTACTACATGGAGAATGAGAGCACTTGTTTTTCCCAAGCTGCTAAGTATTTGCTAGGTACAGTGCACTGACTAAAATACAGTAATGTATATATATAACAACTTTTGTCAAATGTAATGTTTGTTATTTCAATTTTGAATAACTACCAAAAGTTAATCTGATATTTGATCGCAACATTTGTGCATTATCAAATGTATTCAAAGAATTGTAAAACTGCCAACATGTTTATTTGGAGACACAAAACAGTCAGGAATGTTATTGTTAATACAGTACACTGCAGATGATGTAAGATTATCCAATTGATAGAATGACTAATAAAGATGAGTTCATGGCCTCACCCACAGATTTACATACAACATCCTGTAGTAAATAAAATATCTGTCCCTCAGAGCTAAAACACAAAGTATCAAATAACTATCACAATGCCAATGAAATAATCTTAAACGTTGTCATCTCAAATTTTAACAAACTTTTCTTCAGGGATTTATAAATTGAAGATTGTTCAAAAAAAAAAGACAGCTATTACTTACAGCTGTTCACAACTATACTAGTATACGTAAAGTATGAGGTTACACATGGGCCATTATTATTCCATTTAACAGAAATGTGACAAATTTAGCATAAATCTATCATTTTAAATCTCATTCATATATAATTATATTGACAGTAAAAATATCAAAAAATATATATTCAATTTACAAAAATGTTCAATGCTTGATCTGTAGAATCCCTGCGCTCACTTACTCCTAAGGCAGCTATGATTTCCAACTTTAATATACTAATTTATAACAGAGCTATCGCCTTGAACATTACAATTTACATGTATGTTAAAATGTTAACAACATTAAATGCATAAATTAAGCAGGGCATGAATAATTCACATGGTGATTTAACTATTAATTAAAGAAGTTAACTTTTGATAGTTTTATCGCCCACTTCTGACGTCTCAAATATTTGTTTACACACCCCTTGCACATGCGGTATAATCTCAATCATGTACACGTGTGACGAATAAATTTTAGCGCAGACGATATTTGTAGGAATCCTTGGCTCGGGAAAGTGCATCGCAAACTTTGTCTTTGCTCGGTAAAGATACATACATACATTAAATTTTAAACGACTAATCTTTGGGGAAAACAGAACGGCCAAGGACACTTGAGGGTTACTTAGAGAACATTTCCCTCGGATAGAATATTTACTCTATGTCTCAATGGCCATGGTTGAACAAACATGTGTCACCAAGCGGATATCAGCTGATCACCCCCTTCCCCCTCCATACCTTGCATTGGGGGTCATGTGTAGTTCGTTCAACTTATCTTGTAAGAATATCAAACTTGTACACCGTACACGTCTTTACATGTAAACTTACCTTGTTCTGTTGTCGACCTGTTGCTGACTTTAAAATGGAGAGCTAACGCGAACGCTGTCGTCTGGCTAAAACTTCGTAGGGTATCCGACTCAGTTGTTTAAAGTGACGTAAAATCCCACGCACGAATTTGTTGGTTGACTGTCGCCAAAAATGGAGATATAATTTAGACTTGTTTATGATTCATCACACTGTAAACAAAAAATCCCTCCGAGCCGCCGCCCACTTTAGCCTGTGTAGTGATTATAAGGAAGGCTTGGTATATCCTAGGCAGATCCGACAATGCAAATCAAACAAACACACTAATTAATTTGCTAGATTTATTTGCACTTCATAAAGTTCTAAAAAACACAGAACTACATTATTCAAACTAAGTAAAATGGTCTTCAGATATGTCCGGAATGTCAGCTTGATGTCATTTTTCAGGTGGATTTTGCATTGCACACGGTACGAAATATATTACCTCGTACGCAGTATATAATTAAAGAACAAACTTTGTTGCATGCAGACTAAATATTAGTCTGTAAATATAATTTAAAATATCTTATTTTATCTTAATTATAAAAGATAATGTACATATAGCTCAATATCTAATTTTGATGCAATGTAACTTCACCGTGGAAACTATTACGTCTGAAGAAGGATGTGACGTCACAGTGCGGGAGTGCCCTCGATGCGCGATGTGTCATCATTTTGTCCATATGATTAACTCATGGAACTCTAACCCCTACTTCCATGATTAACTGCATAAACACGGGCGACGGATCGTATTATCTATCTATTAACATTTGGCCAGGGTTCTTTCCCGGGGGTTCTTTTCCAAACGTCGTCAGGGCGCTGCATGGAGCACACCTGAGAACTTCGAGCAGTTCG
Organism: Glandiceps talaboti; assembly: GCF_964340395.1. Lineage (NCBI taxonomy): Eukaryota > Metazoa > Hemichordata > Enteropneusta > Spengelidae > Glandiceps > Glandiceps talaboti. Next base: position 5,006,102 of record NC_135569.1, read on the forward strand.
ATTTTTAAATGGTGAATTTGAATAGATTTCAATGCTTTGGCCTTGCCATGTTTTTTTTCTTTTTTCATGTTTTTTTGTGTGTTATTTCTTTATCATGACGCCATAAACCCGTTGAAATATCGTGAACTGTAAAACTGTTAACAGTCACTTACGATATTGTCTAATGATTACAATTATTATGGCTATTGAGACAAGTTTGTATAAAGTTTAGCTAAGGGAGAAACCATTTGATTGGGGGGGGGGACGATTAGGACCCAACATTTTTTTTCATACATACATACATACATACATACATACATACATACATACATACACACACACACACACACACACACACATACATACATACATACATACATACATACATACATACACACACACACATACATACATACATACATACATACATACATACATACATACATACATACATACATACATACATACATACATACATACAAAACTTTTTATTGTTGAAATTGAATTTCCTTATATCAGGACATATATGGTGGATGTACCTTATTTCAAAAGTAAGAGGTAACAATGAATGTGCAGCTAAGTAGTTATTACATGTAACATTTGAAAAAGTGGGCGGTAAAAGTTGAATAGAAGTTTGACGGGGTACGCCTTGCAATGGTGGGAGAGGGTCCTGGAGATTTTTGAAATTCAAGGACTAAAAGAAAACTTTCTGGTGCTATTTAACATGTCGAGGTATTAATAATATAAGGTATTGTTTGAATCAAAATGCAAGGGAGCAGTGCTAGTGTGGGGGTTAGTCTGGATACCAACTGCTGTGGTTTCTAACCCTAGCGACCCCTTGACATTTGTGAAATTCAATGACTAAATAATGCTTTCTGATGTTATCTTAACACGCCGAGGTGGTGACAATACTAGTTAAAATTGGAAACAAAATACATGTACATGTACAAGGGGAAATTGTGGGGTGGGTAGGAGGGAGTTTCTTGTACGCGGACAACAGGCCGGTAGCCACTTGAAAATATACACGCCCCCAGGCGACAAGTGAATCCAATAATCTAGTCGTTTGTTTTTATTCAAAAATGGCTGATATCTTCAATGTATAAATTAGTGTTTTTGAGTACACCCAAAAAGTGCCACTGACATCAAAACCGTACAATATTTTATTCTATGTAAGCAGGCAGGCAGGTAGGTAGGTGTGCGTGCGTCTGTCTGTCTGTCTGTCTGTCTGTCTGTCTGTCTGTCTGTCTGTCTGTCTGTCTGTCTGTCTATGCATACATACATACATACATACATACATACATACATACATACATACATACATACATACATACATACATACATACATACATACATACATACATACATACGTACATACGTACGTACGTACATACACATATACACACATACACACATACATACATATACATATATACATACATACATACATACATACATACATACATACATACATACATACATACATACATACATACATACATACATACACACACACATACACACACACACATACATAAATACATACATACATACATACATACATACATACATACATACATACATACATACATACATACATACATACATACATACATACATACATACATACATACATACATACATACATACATACATACATACATACATACATAACGAACAAAAGGTCTACAAAGGCAGACAGGAAAGCAATCTGTCTTTTCTTGACAGCGTACAACAGACAAATATAAGTGTCTAAAGGTATACAAAGTCGTTCATCTAGCTGCTACCTGTTTGTCATTAACATTTTTCGCAGTGAAACCATGGTTACCTAGTTCACTCACACGTACACTATCCCGTATAAGAACAAAGAAATCACAGTCAAACTTCTATGCCTTTTTTATGACTCTGAGGGCTGGTCGTGCACCATTGTTGTCGACGACAATTACGACTCCCTACACCGTCAATATTGTTGCTGCTACTGTTCATTTTATGGCATGCTGTGGTGTCCCTCCTTTTAGTTATTGTCAAATAATGTTAAAAGATAGGTATTGTTTATTTTCATCGTTGTGTAGTATTGCCAACTCTTTCAAATTCAGTCTCACATAAAAGAGGTTTCTATCATGACCGCCAATACGTCACCAGACTGGCACGAAGAAAAAAAGGAACCCGATTCATTTAGCACACTACCATACCATCATTTCAAAGGGGTAATTTAAAGACCAGTCGACAGAAAGCATTGCTCATAATAAGATAAAACCTTTGTCACGGTAAACATCGCCATCTCACGGTATCAAAACATGGAACTGCGCATTTATGCAAATTAGGTTGGAGAGACAGCCTGTGCGAGCTGTAAAGCTGACATTTGTATCACCCGACACAGGTAAGAAAGATGCAGTTTTTAACACCTTATTTTATATTGACAGTTTTTATATTTGGATCTCAGAGATCACTATCAAGCATTTGATCTTTCGGTGGTATTCCTACTTTGATTGGGTTGTCAAGGATTGACTCAGAGATGTCTGCGATTTATGATGTCGCCAACGAAATACGGTGTAGTTAGATATAGATGTAGTGGAGACGCATTGAAATGAACATCTATTTCGAAATTAACATCATTATGAACGATACTATGCTGTTATATTTATATCGCTATATATGTAGTTATATATAATTGGTTTAATTAATGAGGCCAAAAAGAGAGAGCGAGGTCTTATTCAGTAGAATTGTAAATGAAAGCTCAGCATATGATACACAGATTAGATCCAACACGAGACTTGATTTGTCGTTTTGACGAATACTAGGGGTACGACTGTTTGTTTTCCACGGGAGGTAAGGACACAGTACTAGACTGATTGAAGTTGAGTCACGCCCAGTACATCACCATTATCTTCGGGTTATAACAATAGCAAGGCTTCCATACATATTTTATGTGACTACGTACCGACCACAAAGCGGTTAACAGAAATGAAACATTCCATCAAACGTTTTACCTCACCTGTGCCTATTAAGCGGATTAAAATGACTACCCAAAACACCACGAGTCTTTGAGTTCTTTAACTTATCAAGTTACTTCTTGTCATACCTATTCAGTTATGTTGACTATGGTTTAAACAAAGTTCAAACCTTAACCCGGCACGTCTATCAGTTATGTATAACAGATAACAGCAAAGGTGCGTAAGCAATAAGACTCAGCGGTGCTTGAAATGACACAGTTAGGGTAGTTAGCCAGAACTCTCCGTTACCGTATCTATCACGAAAGCATCTAAATTATATAGACAACGTTTTAAACGACTTTGTATTAATCTTTCTGTTTTTAATATTACATTCCGGGTAAACTACCACGTCACGGAGTACCAACCAGCTGAAAAGGATTTTAATAGAAAGACTGGTATAAAACGCCAATCCAAAGATCGAAAGGTCAAATTTTTTAAGCGGCTCTGTCGTTTTCCATGTTAACCCAACTTTTGTCGAATTTGTTCTCTATTCAGTAAATACCAGGAAAGTGACAAACAATATTCACATCAACACTTCAAAACATGTATAAGGACTATTTTACTACCAGTTTTGTGAAAAAAATGTTGATGAATACATTTGCCAAAGTGAAAACTTTTTAAAGAGGAACAAACTGGGGGCGTATTTTTGCTGCGTGTATAAAAGTTACTTGCAGTGTTCTACTTACTGAAGCATATATTTAACCATCACTTGCAATTGACTGAATTCAAAACAGTTATGAAGATATAACAGATACATTATCCGATGACGTAATTTACTATACGCATTAAATATGTCGAGGCTATCCCTACTATTCAACTGTTCTAACAAGAAGATAATTGTAATGTTATAGAAAATATGCGTCGATAGTAACATTATACTAGAATAGTTTAATCAAGTTTTTTTGTAAATATTTTCATGATCACGTGAGTAAAAGACTCATAAACTCGGCGTGTGCCACTTTAATCTCAATTTGAATCTAAACGACAGAAAAGCAGGTATTTCTATCACCTCGAAAAATAAACTTGATATTTGTCAAAAAAGTTTCAGGACAAAAATCTTTGGCTGGAATAATTTGTTGGAAAAAAAGGGATGTATATTTGATATATTCATGAAAATAACAGCGCAGTTTTCCAGTATACGCGTATACGTGCAAAATAAGGAACGTGTTGTCCCACACATAGATCTAGTCATTAAAGAAAGGCATCGGTTTTCAAAGCACGGATGACCTTTCTTCTATATGGCATCGTACCGTAACACCATTTCTTAAGTCTTCGTTGTGCTTAAGAAGGGAACTTTGGCAATGTTATTATCTAACACATAAAAGAAGGGGGGTATAAAGACGCACTTAGTGGCGCATACAAGTTGCTTCAAATAAATTTAAAAGACTTTTCCCCCTCTAAAACGTTCTTCGTCAGGTAGCTCAGAGTTCACTTAGGGTTAAATCCTACTAAAGTGGATTGGTACACCAACTAAATGCATACTAGACACTCGACTAATATAAAATACATGTTTTGATTTTAGTGGTACAAACGCAGAAATCCAAACAGACAAACAAACAAACAAACAAACAAACAAACAAACAAACAAACAAAGGAGAAGAAGTAAACAAAAGAGAGCGGAAACCCTCAAAACACATTCTGTGTTCATGTGACGGCGTCGGTGGCTAGACATGACACAGTGCCCTGGCACTTGGTGCGGCTGCGACGTAATTAGGGTGTGAACGGAATAAGACCAGCTAAGTGGGCCTATAAGAAAAACATGTTGACCCGATGAACGCCAGTAATTGTGGAACCACTTTCCTAGATTTGAGTGTAGCGCATTTGACAACAGAGATACTCTGAACAACCGGCGCGTATCTCTTACATTATCTAAGACGTTCTACTTTTCATTACCAGATAGGAACTTCAATAACCATGGCAACCGTAGGATACTATAACTTGTCATTTGGTGGCACTGCATCGGTTGGTACTTACCATACTGGTGTGGCGATGAGCTTGCACCGTCATGGACAGAAAATACTTCGTAACACGCTTAACTATGCAGGAGCCTCGGCAGGTGCGATATCAGCTGCGTTACTGTTAACGGCTCCAGACAAAATACAGGTACGTAAAAGAACTTCAAAACAGAACAATTACTGTGATTATAGCTGTCATGACCATAGGCACACGTTATATTTCTTAGGTTGTTGTTTTCTTAAGGGAAATGTCACACAGACTTAGCTACCACAAATGTACCATATTCTATACCATCTAATATGCTTTAGATACAGGCAGGGGAATATATTCAAGTCACGGCGTTTAATTTTAAGCCTGTAGACAAGAAAAACAATCTAAGAAATGTTACGTGCCCCTGTGGTTATGACTACCCTACAACGCAAATGTTGATGTTACAAGCTTTACATCCTATGTCAACATGTAAGGGTGAAATAAAATTTGAACTCTTCAGAAAAGGATTAATGATCAGTATACTCAAACACCTTTATATGCCATCCGTATTGGGAAAGATGGCAAATCCACCATTAACAGAAACACATATGTGACGTCACAAGTTTTGTAGTATTGAAAACTATCAACAAAACACATTTTATAATAAGCCTGTGGTACGTGTGGACAACCTTTGGTTCTTAATTTTTACGTGTTTATTATATTACTGTACCCGGGGGAGAAGTGCTGAGAAGATCTGCGATTCGATGTAAACGACGCGTAAGCTTATACGCTAGAATGAATACATCAGTACATTTTCATTGGATGAATACTTGGTTTCCATGGAAACCAAACAGCTTCTACATTGTATAACCATTCTCACATTCAAGTAATCGAAATTAACACTGTTTTGCACTCTGATTTTAGTCTGAATTTCATCGATAAAGTTTGTGTTCTGAAAAATCTCGACAGACACTGATCAATGAATCTTTAATGAGTTGATCACTAAAAAACGGCCTAGAAACTCTATAGCACGCACACTCTACCTTCAAATCACCCCTATAGTATAATAAGACGGTGTCTTTTGTCATATTGTTCAGAGTTGACCTTTGACCTCTTGGTCAAACATATAGAAATATGCTGCCAACAACATCATTAGGCGTGACAATTGGAGCGTTCAACCAAGTACGGATACTGAGTCTGTGATAGCGGAAATTGTTATACAATATCAGAGTAATAATATGGCAAAGATTACCCATTAGGAGTGTTATTTACAATAATTCCATATTTGTTCATCGCGTTGCACGTATGTTATTCCATGCCGGATTTAGCTGTGTATCATGAGGGGGCGAGATCAACAGTCACGGTTCAATGTAGGATAGAAAACACTTTTACTTTGGGGGTGGGGAGTTTTGAGCCATTTTAGTTCTCATCCTACAAAAAACGATTTTAATTGGTGAATCGGTTTTGAACCCCTAAATACAAATATTTCTATAAAAAAAAGAAGTCAAATTGAGAAATGGAAGGATTTTCGGATACAGTAACTATTTTTCCTTACTACATACTGGCATTGCATTCATAGCACTACATAAGCTTACTACTTAATGATTTAAAATTGATTGTGCTGTCTGAATTGGGGGGGGGGGGGGGTCAATTTTGGCCAACTTAATTAGAAGGCGGGTGGCCCGGGCGGGTGGGCCTAACCACTTGTCTGTGGCGGGCCTAACTAAAAGAATTTAGTTTTTTTTTATCGTCCATTGAACTATTGATCTCGTTCCCTGCATTGTATATTATTATTTCCTTTATCCGTGTGGTGAGTTGTTGCACGATTTGTCTATTTACGACGCCGATGAAATCCTGTTGTACAGTGTAGCGTGGTTACGACTACGTTCATAGCACACCAGTCTGATAAATCATACTGTTATTTACTAAATCACTTACTTCGGTGTCTCGTTTGTTACCATGACTTCATATAACTCGCAATGTTAATTATGAGTTGACAATTTGGGTTTCTTTACGCATGCGTAGTCTCCATATTTGGTATTTGCACACAGACAAAATCAAGAAAATAAATGAATAGACTGCAAATAAAGAAACGTGATAAATGGAAACGAAATGAAAACTGATAAATTCGAGTTGTGATTTGTTGCATAAAAATAGTAACGTCGCATCCATAGGGATACGTACGTAATGAAGTTGTTAGGAAAATATCTCACGAATCTAGACTGTAAAGATACGTCGTGTTGTTGTGTTAGCTGAGAGTGTGACACTAATGTCTGTGTCTTGCAGACTAACACGAATCCTGCCACTACAAATATCAAATATAAAGTATACACTCTATGCTATAAAAATGTAAAGGCAGGGGAAATATACTCAAGTCAAAATGTTATTGTATTCTGTCTGTAAACAGGGGAAAACAGTAATATAATACTACGCGCCCCTATGGTCACATCCCGTATGCGGTTATCAACTCACAGATTTACAAGAAAACGAAAGTTTATGAAGTCTTCGAGTTCGATATACATCGCAGATTTACTAGGAGATAATTCGTCATTTAAACTATATTTTCACACGTGTGTCCACTTTATCAACTTGAATAACATATACAATTTCATTGTTCGTTTCTAGGATAAATTACCAACTTAATATAGCCGTGTGGTTGATAAATTGCTGTGAATGTCAAAGGTCAACAAGTCGTTACTGGGTGCCTACTTAGAAGTTTGTGTAAACTGCATTGTTTCTACGAACAACACGTTTTAGTGAGGGTTGATTTACGTGGTATCACTTGACATAGTTTTAGTCACACCAGTTGTCTGATTAACAGTCAGGCTTTCACAATCTAAAATTAATACGAAATTTCAATCTTGTGTGATTCATTTTAAAAATATTATTTTTTTTACATAAATAGACTCAGGATGGAGCCAGGCAAATTCCATTTACGACATTTAGAGAATATTCTCACTCTGTGGTGTTTACGTACTAGTATATCTGTTTTGTATGTATGTATGTATGTATGTATGTATGTATGTATGTATGTATGTATGTATGTATGTATGTATGTATGTATGTATGTATGTATGTATGTATGTATGTATATCTGTTTTGTATGTATGTATGTATGTATGTATGTATGTATGTATGTATGTATGTATGTATGTATGTATGTATGTATGTATGTATGTATGTATGTATGTATGTATGTAGAGGATGAGCGTATACGTGCCCTATAGATATGTTGGCAATCACGTGTGGTTAATTTCGATGCGAGTTTCAACGACGAGTTCTTTTCTTTTCTTCTTTTAATAATGCATCGTAAAGCCTACCAACTCCGTTTGGATTCGGCTTCATATTCATTCATTCTTTCTTTCTTTTTGATATTTCAGCCGATGTTAGTGGGCACTCGCAAGATCCTCGATGATATAGTGAAAAACAAAGGAATCAATCCGACCTATGACCTTACCAGCAAATTAAAGAGACTTCTTACTGTACAAATACCTAAAGATGCACACACCAACATTACCGACCATAACAGACTGCACATCAAGGTTATCACATTTGAAAAAGTGAAAGATCCCAGCCCTGCCTTTAACGTGAATGATCCTCTCGCCTGGAAGATGTTAGGAAAGAAAGCATGGGATGCATTCGTTGATATTCATGAATTTAAAGAAGAAGTTATTACAGACTTCGGTTCTAAAGATGAATTGGTCGAGGTACGAACTTCATTCATTCTTTGTCACATTGGTTTATCGAAGTATCCATCCAGAGAGTCAGACAGTCGGTCAGTCAGTCAGTCAGTCAGTCAGTCAGTCAGTCAGTCAGACAAAGAGTCAGTCAGTCAATCAGTCAGTTTGCTATTTATCATTCACCGGGCAAACAATAAAAGAACGAAGTTTACCCCATCTATTGACAAATTTCTTGAAAATATTACAAGTTTTGTGGTTGTCGACTTTGAAACCAGATTACGTCATATGTTTGATTGAAGCGTTATTTCAAACGTTAAGGTTATGATTGTGTATTAGCTTATATATTAGGACGAATTCAATGTGAGGTCAAAGGTCAATAGGTCATACTAGTTGTATCGAGATATTACGTATATAGTTGGAATTTGAAATCGAAAGTGAGAATACCGAAACAAGTATGAATATGATGGTAAGGACAAATACAAACTTTCAGTACGAATACATGACGATTTACAGTGAACATTTTATGATACAGCAAGTTGCCTCCAAGCATGATACCGTAGACTGCCTACTGATGACGACTTCGGAATGTTTTTTTTTTATTATCTCTTTCAAGGTGTTGAGTGGAAGTGTTCATATTCCAGTATGGGGTGGAATTAAACACCCAGTATACCGTGGAAAGGTGAGATGATATAATTTGTATTGAGATTGTGATTACTGAGATTGTAATAAATGTGACGTCATCAACAGAGGTTTTCCCATGAACCCATGCAGGAAATCCAAAATGGGCGAACACGCGTCAAGTTCAGTAGGGCTTCTTTCAAGATTTCAAAGTTAAATATATTAGTAGTGTTTTCATTATTGTAAATATATGTTGTTGTTGTTGTTGTTGTTGTTGTTGTTGTTGTTGTTTCTCTCTCTCTCTTTAGAAGTTCTGATTTTGGTAAGTAGTGAAAAACTGCAGTCACCACGATATGATATGCAATTGACACTCTTGGCTCGGCTCGATTAGTTTTCTCAAAACTATTTTCTTGTCTCTCACCACAACTTTAAATCGTTTTCTTTTTTAATGTTAATGTTTATTTGTTTGTTTACCTCTTTTGTTGAAAATAAATTTCAATTCAATTCAATTCAATTCAATTCAATTCAAGAAGATTGAATCTGTGCTATTTTATCACCCCAAATCATATTTAAGTTGATAGCAGTAATCAATACAAGTGTGATATACTAAAGGCATTTCAATTTCTCCACCGTCTATGATGACAAGATCACATATGGACACGTTAGCGTGGTCGGAAAGTTAAATTCTTGATTTGCAAAAGAATGTTATGACATTAAAGTGACATTATGAAATGAAACGTTATTTTACAACTGTGACAGAATATAAAAACTTCTATCAAAAGTATATTTAAAATCTGGTTATAAAAACTGTATATAAAAACTCAGAGTCAGATTTGTACGTGTAGGGACCTGTCTTCCTAAGTGTATGTATATTTAGAAATATTTTATGGTTAATTTCACTTTCCAACGATTGGCTTGTTCAGTTCTCCGATAATCAATGCGCATGCGTGGAATGGCAGCATCTATGCTCACCTATGTCTCTAAACCTCTATCAACATGTCTGTAAACCATAAGCTTATCCCAAGCTGACTCAGTTGATGGAAATTTGAGAACAGATTTCTTGACCGACATTTTTTCTCTTCCTGTTATCGGTATTTAAGAAATTGTAATGACAAATCCACACAATTATCATTCGACTTTAGGTCAAAGTTTTCACTATATATCATGTCGATGTTTCTTCGTCACCAGAAATTGATGGATGCGGGACTGAAGCTACATCTTCCCGGTCGAAGTGATTTTATATACGCTGAAAACATTCACGTTGACTGCCGTCGTTTCCACGTTGGAGAAACCATCACTATATCCTCACTGTACAGCGATGACGTCACAGTTTGTCCTCCCAAGCTACAATGTGATGATATCAAAGTTGGCGTTACCGGGCAACCGATTAACCTAACGAAGTGGAATTATTTGTATGCCCAGGATGCGTACCATCCCCCGTCATGGGAAAACTGCAAGGAATGTTACGTCAGGGGATACGAGGACACGAAGGTCTATCTCACACATGCAGATATGTTTTCAAAAGCATAGAAGAAAAAATATCCCCCTTCTTTGTGATGAACTTCAATTTTTTGTGTAATTTAAATTTCATAAGCGTGTCTTGATATTCGTGTGAGGGCGCTGTCACACAAACATTTTAGCCTATGTACAGAGAATCTGGCGTTTGAGATCGAACACTGCTCAGACCACCAAATGTTTGCATGGTCTGGGGTCACTGTAAATGTAACCTGTACACATTAGATGCATAAACCACACAATACGCACTATATTCTTACGTATAGTGTACTTTTTCAATAGATTTCTGTAGAAAGTTCAATGCGCTTTGACCTAACCTCCGGCACAATCATCACCCATCAAACATTTTTTTCGTGCGAATCAAAATAATTGTTTTCTTGGAACTTTTTGTCATAATTCAACTTAATTTTATACAGGGACAAGAGAATTTATCTTTATTTATGAGTCGTGACGAACTTTGGAATAAAGCATTCAGAACTTGATTTTCAAATATTTTAAGATTATCATCGAAATGTACCAAAAATTGAAGTCGCCATAATTCTGTAACAATTGGCACATGTGTGTTTTTGTTCAGAAAACATAACACAGACGTACATACAAGGAAGAACGATTTAAACATATTATTATGATAGAAAAAAAAGGATTAAAAAAAATATGCCCATTCCTCGGGACGAGAAGTTGTTTATACTTTAAAGTTTATATACTTCTATTGTAAGGTGTCTGTTGATAAACTATTAGTATTAGGCATCAATCTTTTGCAAGCGTACAGTGTCAAAGGTCATGGAGTTGACGCCTCGTAGGGTCAAAGGTCACCCCAGATATGATAATTACTCACAGATATGATAATTACTGGGCGCATCTTGGTTATTTGATAAGTCTAATGTGGAAGAAATCTGGTGTTAATCTATACATGCAGTGTAATTTAAGTCTTAACTGAAGTTACAGATATAAATAACATGTTAAAATATTAACTGACTGTGTGGAGAAGTACAATTTATATTAAGATCAAAGGGTGACATTCCAACTAAATTTATACTGGATATTTCCGGATCTACTGATAACATGCACAGATAGTTTTTTTTTTTATTTCTGTATATATGTTTCACACCAGGTTGATATTTTCCAAAACAAAAGATAAAATTGTACAAAACTAATGTGTTGTAAATTTGATATTACCAAACGTTTTATTGTGGTAGTGTTCAGATGAGAGGGAGAGATAGATTGAGAGACTGAGTGACGAGACAGGGAGTGCAAGAGATAGACAGATAGACAACCAAAATATGGTAACTGTAGAGAGAGAGAGAGAGAGAGAGAGAGAGAGAGAGAGAGAGAGAGAGAGAGAGAGAGAGAGAGAGAGAGAGAGAGAGAGAGAGAGAGAGAGAGAGAGACAGACAGACAGAGAGACAGAGAGACAGAGAGAGACAGAGAGAGAGAGAGACAGAGAGCGAGAGCAAGAACGAGAGCGAGAGAGAGAGAGAGAGTGAGAGAGAGAGAGTGAGAGAGAGAGAGAGAGAGAGAGAGAGAGAGAGAGAGAGAGAGAGAGAGAGAGAGAGAGAGAGAGAGAGAGAGAGAGAGAGAGAGAGAGAGAGAGAGAGAGAGAGAGAGAGAGAATGCCCAAGCCCCGTATCACAATGTATCAAGTTGTGATTTCATTCCCAGACATCTCCAATTTCGAAGTTAACATTTTTTCTAATCAATACGTCGAGTTCAAATGATAAATCTCATAGCATAGAATTCAACGTGTCGACTCGTGTTTCGTATTTAAAACTATTTTGGTATGACGGCAAAGAATGCCAGGGAGATATCCAGATGTAAAAAGGTGAACAAAGTTTACAAGTCTGCACAAATCAAAATCTACAGAGATTAAAATTCCTTACAGGCTGTAAATCATGATGATACCGTTTCTCCCTATGTTCCTAAAAATTAACCAGTACTAAGTGTGAAAGATCAAAGATCGAAGTCCATGACCTTGACTTCAGACAAAAAATGACCGGGTTTCTAACTACGAACTACATGAACTATGATCGCCTACAACTGTCGTCTGCAAATATACAAGTTTTCAGTCCATGTAAATCATATCCGTCACTTGAAGGACTTCTCCTCTTAGGGCATGTTGTGTATGCTCAGCCCCCGTCCCACATATTTCAGACATGTGTCATTTATCAAGTAGTGCCGCATAGTGCAATTTTCACCAGTTTCTGTAAATTACATTTCGAAATATCATGAACTATGCTTGTCGAAAGAAACTCGAACTTTGGATTTCCCCGCGCGATAGAGAAGATGACACATAATACCAAAATAACAACAATAAAAAAAATCTTCCCTAAATAAACCGATATAAATTAATCAATTACGTCATTATTTTACTCTTGACCAATTACGTCATCAAATTTTCTAATGATCTGTCGAGTTCAACTTGCCGCCAACATGCATGTCGTCTGCAAATGTGCACCCTCTAATGATTAGAACGGCGTAGAAAGCGGTCATTCAAAGTAAAAATAAATCAGAGAAACGAGGGGGGGGGATTATGAAAAAGTTCTTTTTTTCGTGGGAAACAGATTTGCACTATTTCAATTCTTACCGTTGAATGACGACATAAGGGCCAAACTACATTCTTCAAATAGAGAAAAATCTCTTTAGCACAGTTAACTGGTGAGACAGCGTTTGTGGAAACGCGACAATGAAATAAGAGCAGATCCGTGGGTCTCCATTAGAGCAACGTATTGTTTTCATCTGAACCACACACTGTCTTCTGTCCGCTGAATATTTTTGGCGCCAAATATTTGTTGTCATTTTTTTTCTATTGTAACATATATGAAATTAATTTTAGACTCAAACCATAGAAATATATCTGAGTGAATATCTATCACCAAAAGTTTGGTTTAATGATAACCAAAGTAAAAAATATAGAAGTTGAAGTGGGGGTTTGATATTTGTTCCAATATGTCTGACAGCAAGGGTCTTAGCCGAACGCAGGTCTGTCTGTCAGCACCAGTAGGTCAGTGGGACGACATATTTCACATGATATGTGGTTCATAAATTCAGCGGTAATTCGTAGTCATTTTCTCGGTAGTGTTGATAGATGGAAAATTAGCATGAGGTAAAATAAACAATCGGTGTCAGAGAAATATTTCTTTTCTTTCTCATATTTCCTATAAGCTGACAGTATCTGTAACACCATGGGGTCAAGTACCTCTAACGGGAAATATTAGAGAAATGCTAATTTACATGCGTCTGTCTGTCTGTCTATTCGTGTATCCACCCACCCACTACCTGTTTGCATATCCATCCATCCATCCATCCATCCGTGCATGTGTGCATGCATGCGTACACACACACACACACACACACACACACATGCACGCACATACACACACATACATACATACATACATACATACATACATACATACATACATACACACATACATACATACATACACACACATACATACATACATACATACATACACACACACATACATACATACATACATACATACATACATACATACATACATGCAAAATCTGACGTGGTGAAAGTGGCTAATATGTACCTCTATTTCGATCGCTATAGTGTTAAAAGGTTTTCGATGTTTTTTTTTTGTTCGACGTGATCGCCGCCTTGGCTATCACCCGGAACAAAACAAACGACACATAGCGATGGGAGTGGATGTAAATAAAGACATCTAGCCACTTTCATCACATCAGATTTTAATCAGATTGACCTTTCTCTAAATTGAAGCATTTGCTTTATGGTGATGTAAAAATAAAAAAAGATAAATAAATACTTTTAAATGTGATTTCTGATATCAACTTAATTAATCACAACATTCATGTATTGTCTTGTCGAAATCCATTATGACTAGAAATGTCTTTGACCTCAGCTAGAAGTATGACATAGTCAACACCAAAACTAGAAATGGCAATGCCCCACTGATTTCCTCTACTGTTTCATAATCGTATACTTGATATATGTGGTTTGTGATGTCGTCACAATCACATGTTTAATATGACTCTACTATCGGAATGTGATGGCAGGTCATAATATTCATCAATCCATTTCCCGGTCAAGCCCTGTCTTATTGGATAAAACATATGCCAGGAATTTCATATATTTCCAAGTAGCCATTCCGTCAAATTACTGGTAAATTGATATAATAATAAACAGAACGCCTCCTACGCCAAAGTAATTTGAATGTAGCAATGGTCATTGACGTCAACATAATATCACTGACACAGACATCTCCACCGTCGTCGTCATCTGTAACCCCTCCTCCTCCTCCTCATCATCATCATCATCATCATCATCATCATCATCATCATCATCATCATCATCATCATCATCATCTCAACCACTCCCACCAGCAGCACCACCCGCACCACCACCAACACCAACACCAACAGCATCACCCGTACCAGCACCAGCACCATTAGCGCCTCCATTATCATCATTATGAAATAAATAATGGAATCATCGACACCATTATCCACCCAAAACTAGCAGACAACCAACACCACGCATTACTCTTCATTGAACACACTCTCATTACACTAGAACATGTAGAAGGTGTGCCATCAACTACGGAAAGCCCCTACCTTGGATCACTTTTAAACGTAGAGGGCGTGATTTAACATTTCTGAAAATCAAACATAGTGCACTCGAAGAAGCTCGAAAATGTATGAAACGATCGGATTGCAAAGTCGACACACCTATATCTTTCATGACCCAGAGACAAGATCCTCATTGGTCACAATACTTCTATAACTTTTACAGTTGATGAGGTGTAAAAGAAGTAAATGAAGACAATTTTGTGATTCAGAAGTAGACAAACACAATATACAGACTGTGCTGTTATAGGCTGAAATGACATCGTTTCTCTCTGGAATGTGATTGTTAAAAAAGGGAAAGAGAAAATACTATGGCAAGAAAATCTACATGGAAATGGAAGTAAATTGTCATAATTTCACATTTTTGCATGTAAAAAATGTTTAGGGTCGGCGGGTTAAACTAGGGTCGTCGGATTTGGCCTACGAACACGTGCTAATGTCAACTTGACATTAGCTTATTCTCCAGTTAGAGAGAACTTGACAATCACTCGTGAAAAAGTTCATGACATGCTACTTTCACGAACAATGACTACTTTTACATACGTGTCAGACCACCATCATCATCATAGTGGTCTTGGCATACGTATACACCTGAAATAATTTGCATACAAGCAAGACACACACAACAAGTGCTTGTTAGAATTATGTATTTACTGTGTTAATAATTAGATCAATGTTACAATCACCTGATGACGTCGATTGTCAAGGTGTGAATTGGTCAATTGTATTGCAGGTACACACGCCAGGAATCTCGAGCTAAGTCAGAAGCATATAGGGGTTGGTAATCCGGAAAACAATAGTGTATATTTGCATTGAAGTATCACCTACGATATTAGCATGTAGACGTGAAAATAGAAACACAAAGGTGTACTACCCGTACAATAGCAATACACGTAGCAAATAAGAGAAATAACCAAGAACTTTCGCGCCAAAAGTATTAGATCTAACAATTCGTGTTTGACCATAATTTTTTTTATCCTTTTGACGAGAATCCCATAAATTATTGTTATTTATGAGTTGGAAGCAAAATATGAATTTTAAAGTTGCACAAGCTGAGTTTGTATACTTTTTACTCAAGTAAAAATACTTAAATAAAACCATATTCCAGTATAATGTTAATGTTGATGCATGTCTTCTATATCATTACAATTATTTTTTGGTATTATTAGAAGAGTTGATTGCAAAGAACGGATTTCTGAACATTTTTGATACGTATGATAAATTACGTCATCGGATCGTTTATGAGTTTAGTCAGTTGCAAGTGATGGTTAAATGTACTCCAGTAAGTAGAATACTGTGTGTACCCTTTAAAATATGCAGCAAAAACTACGCCTTAATATGTATAAACTACAACTTATGCCCCTTTAACTTTAAAATTTTTTATTTGTAATTTTTTAAAAAGTGAAAATAGAACCTAGGTAAAAAAAAAAGTTACATTTAAAAAATATAACTCGTGTCATTCTTTTACCTTTAATCCCATTGATGAAAGTGGTTTACACTTGGAGGAACGGGGATTGACACATTTAACACATTTCACAAGCACTGCTCATTCCATGTTAGTGTTCATTGGCTCTGTTTGATACAACCACACACAGAAACCATTAAGAAACTGCTACACTTTAAGGTAGCAAAGGTTGCTATTTTTGCTACATCTAAACATTGACATGCCAACGTCTATGGAGTAAACGGAATACATACTGCAACTAGATGCAGACTGTGACACAGGTGCCTATATTTTGATGTCTGCATTTAACCGGATTACAGTGCACATATATAGTTCATTACATTTAGACAAAATATCGCAAGAAACTAGAGTCAATCTTGTATGTGTAGCTTCTTATCGATTTCTGCACGGTTATGTCAAACATAGCCAGTAAACACTAATGTGAACAGGCTGTACTTCATAGGAAACATAGAGGAGCAGGATAACGAAAACTAAATCTGACAATTTAAATGCTATTACGTTTTCATGCAACAACTGCCCTCAACGTGCTGCTGCCTATGTTGCAACAAAGTTGAGACAAATGTACATTTTGGTTCCAAGAATGCTCATGAGATTGCAATTCACACGAACTTCAAGTTAAATGTCTTAAATTTCAAGCCAATTCACACATCACCCAAGGTCATTGTCAAGGCGCGTGGGCCCAATTATCAGAGGAAACGTTGTATTACAATGTCCCCGTACATTGCTGTATAGTGGGAGTCTACTCCTTATTACGCTCATGCTAATTTCCTTTAAATTATCCAATCAATTTGTTCCATTTTAAATCATGAATATTAATGAGCATGCATCAACAAAGATACAATTGTCTAATTATCTTTTGTTGTTGACTAATAATTAAGTCTTGAATGTTTCCAAAGAACAATTGGAGTCGTGGTCAGTCGACAAATGTAATCAATGGCTTTGAACATGGTCAACAAAAATGCAGTTTCTTCGCTTTTTTTTATAGAAAAAATAAATAAAACAGGTTGGTAGAGAGAGTTATTTGGACTACAAGTCAATATTGACAATTTAAGTTTGTAAAGGACAGTTTTATCTACTTTTCCACTGTGACAGTCACTTTCTCGCTACTCGTCACAACAGCACGGTTAGCATTGTCTTTCTCTAAGCTCTCTGAGGCGTACGTAATCCCATGCAGTTTGCTCACCAGTGCATTAAACGCTAATGTTAAGAATTCACATAAGTGGCATTTCTGGGATCTCCACACATCGATACGTGGGATAGGAGGGGCATTGAGTAATAAAGGTGTGCAGTAGAGTCAACGCTGTGTGAACAGGAGAGGATGACGCAGCGTCTACACTATTCAAGTACAAGGATGATCATGAGCGCAAACCATACGTCATAAACTTTTCCACATACCATAGTAACAAATCTAACTTAGTACACCATAGGTTCTACTTCTACTCAAAAAACGCGCCAATTGAAATTGACGACACACTTGAACAGAGGAATTTGAAACACGGTGAGTAAACTTTTATTGATAAGAAAACAAAATCTAAAACTAAGGCGAATGGGATTGACAAAGGACCCTTCATCATAGAAAAACATGTTAGCAGGACAGTCACGTAAAAGTTGTCAAAGTTTGATATGTTAGCGGGACTCTGTCACTACGGGTCAGAACCAAGTCGATGACATCAACATGGTCCTACGATTTTAAGTTCTCGGTACTTGTCTTCAGCATCAGAGTATATGTTATTTCAATTATTTTATTGGTCTTTTTGTTATTTTAGCATTTGTAGTTATGTGTAATGTTTTAAAAAGGCAAGTTTTTTTCTTCTCAAATTACATCGGTTTGTACGTACGTCACTCCCCCTGTCAGATACTGGGATTGTCATCAAGTATAACCCAAGCCAACCAAGGAGACATAACCTGTCAATTCGGGTGTTCTCAATCTACTCGCGGAGGCGGATGTGTCATTGCTAGATTTCATTGAAACATTCCGTCAAGTCCTTGAAAATAATGGATAGTAGCTATAAAGAGTCTTTTCTATCGTCCCTGAGGACACTGACCGCGATTCTGCCACGGAGGAAACTTAGATGACTGCGTAAACAAAATAATTAGTGTCGAGAGAACGTGGTACGAGATACTTTCCTGGAGACAAAACACACTGTATACACGGTATCAACAAGTGGTGGGTGTTTTGGACTTGAAAAAAGTTTTTCTTTCCAATGCACCCTCGTGACCCTACAACTGTATGTCACTCATTGTTGTCGCGTTTATTTGTGGCCTGTTTTCGCGCTAAATGAGGGAGTAATTACTCATGTGTGCAGAACGTAAACCTATATAGTGTCTAGGGTGTACACGACTCGACTAGAGGCCGACACTTTGTACACAGGTGAGGAGTTTCACTACGCTTCGGTGAGAGTACACAATCTCGCAGTGACTGTTTTTACAGTTTTGTTGATGTTTTCTAAACTTCCTTTCAAGAGAGAGTTCTAAATTTGAAACTCGACGCCGTTAACGACTTTTATTTAGTCTTTGTCTTTATTCATCTTTGTTGTTTTTGTTCTCTTTTGTAGCAAACTGCCTTCATGTAATCACATCTGCGGGTGACTGCTGCCACGATAGAGTACTACCCGCTTAAAACTCCAACGGATTCAGACTCCACTGTCACAACAACATTTTCCTGACTTCACCACCTTACTGTTATTCCCTAAAAGCAATATTTATCATCACTACGAAGGAAAAATATGGTCCATCAGACTGTTGATCGCCACCCTGGTAAGTACCACGAGTCTGGCTATTGTCACTGTAAAGCACTGTCGCGTGCCATTTTCCATGTGAATGTTAGACAGCATAAATTAATTTCTTTTTTTTTTCGTCTCTGAAATCTACAACTAATTCCAAATATGGAACAATGACATTTGAAACATACATGTACCAGAAATCGACACGATATCACTCTCTCATAAGTCACAACATATGTTCTGTTTACATCACATGTGTAACATAGAGTTTACTTAGCGTCTGAACTCTATATTTTCCCCCGTCCTCCCTTGAATGAACATCGACCGATCTGCCTTATACAGTAATATTTCACTTTCTTGAGTGATCTGGGCAGACATCCATGGGTTTGACTGTTTCCTACAGTTTTTTTTTGTTTACAACTAGAGTATACAGATATAGGGCCATGTGTCATGCCTTTATAGTGGTGTACATGAGAGCTTTCTTTGTTCACTCTCTCTCTTTGTCTGCCATGAAAAACGGTCTACAGAGTTGGACAAAGAACACGTAGAAAAGTGCAGAGTGACACATTTGGTGCGTATACACAAATCAGGGAAAGATCAAACTGCAAAGTTGCACTGTGCACGACAAAATGGCGCTATTGCCATTGAGAGTTGTTAGTTTCATACCACGTTATTGCATGTAGTATATTCCAATCACACATAAATTGCTATACATATTAGCACTTATATGATTGGGTTTTTTTTTCCGATGACGTCATCCTTGAGTGAAGACCTAACCATGTCTCTCAACCAATTTGCTGGAAAGTCATTCAGTTCTGAAGTACAGAAATGTACACGTAATTTTACTGTCATCCGTTTCCGATTTGCTGCGGAAAAGTGGCGCGAAATTACAGCTGACGACTTATAGGGGATACACAAAAGGCTTGCGAACAAAACGAATACATAACCACTATAGTGCGTAGTTTTAGTCTCACTGTTATGTAAAGAGTGAAAGATTCGCCGGGGAGTGTTTCAAGCTTATTCAAATATCATCTTCTTTGCCGAAATCAACCATTCCGATACTTATACTTTGGTGTCTGAAATTGTCATACCTTTATATTAACAATGCAAGTAAACCGTTGCTATGGAAACTAGAAATAGTAGTAGGTATTACCACAGTCGCTAGTCCCTCTAGAGGGTCGTAAACAATGGCATAAACAGCTAAGTACAGAAAATGTTAACATTTTTCAACTTGAACTTCAAGACACTTTTTAATAGTATTGATGTTTAGGAATTGTGATGTGCAGAATAAAAATGAGCAAATTTCATTTCAACTCGAAAGTCAGCGCAACTTATATTTTTGTTCAGAAATTAAAAGAACTAAAAACAATGATCCGTCTCTGTAAGTATTTTACATTCCTAACGATTGTTATTAATCTGTTTTTAGGTCATGACGTCATTTCACAGGACATGAATGCAAGATACTATTAAAGTGCCTGTGAAGCCAAGACCTGATTGTAATGCGTGGAAACCCATTCACATTAATTTAACGCCCAAATCTGTCACTGTAAAATTGAGTTATAGTTTCCAAAATGGCGGACTTTCTCCAAAACAGAAGTACTACGGCTTACTCAACGCAGGGAACGACTCAAATTTTTACCACGCATAATATCTTGGAAGTTGAAACGAGTGATATGGTATTATTAAATCCAAGCAACGGTACAGAAGATGGAGACGATATTGTTGCAGATGCAACTGGAATGGGTATTTCCTTAGCTGTGATAGATTTGATTCTTGTAATCGGCAACCTTTTAACGATTTTTGTAATCAGTCGTTTCAAGCCAAAGGCAGTGCCTGATATACTGGTTACTGCACTTGCTGTTTCGGATTTACTAACAGGTGTTCTTCCAGTACCTGTAGCAGTGTACGCCTACCTCACTCCTTGGGATTTCTCCCAAAATACATCACTTTGTAACTTTTTTGGATGGGTATCTTTTACTACAAATAGTGGCTCTATGTTCATTTTGACTCTGATGGCGGTGGACCGTTACCTAGCAATCTGTAGACCGTTCTTTTACAAATCTAAAGTAACCGTTAGGAGGACGATATTTGTCTGCATCGGAGGACTTCTAGCTTCGTCTTTACTGGCATCGGTTCCTCTTCTATCGTCAGAACACATGATTTCGTCCGGGACGCATCACGCATACTGCCATTTCGACTACGGGACGACTTCAGCTGCATCCACTGCCTACGCGACCACCGTTCTCATCATTGGTTACCTGTTTATGCTCGTAGTTCTCTTTTGTTATATCTCGGCTATATGCACCCTCAGGAAGTTTATATCCAGGAGAAAACACATGTCACGGAGACTTTCAGAGATTTCTGAGGAGATACCGGAATTGACGCGAAGCCCTGGTTTCCATGGAAACCACGGATCACCAAACTCACAGGAAAGGTGTCTTAAACTGGAGGCTATGTTTACAAGAATGAGCTGGGTGTTATTAATGGTTTATTGGATTACATGGACACCTTTATTGGTAAGTGTACTTAGAAGAGATTATTATATATGGAATCAACCTCCTAATGCTGGAGAGAGAGAGAGAGAGAGAGAGAGAGAGAGAGAGAGAGAGAGAGAGAGAGAGAGAGAGAGAGAGAGAGAGAGAGAGAGAGAGAGAGAGAGAGAGAGAGAGTGAGAGAGAGAGAGAGAGAGAGAGAGAGAGAGAGAGAGAGAGAGAGAGAGAGAGAGAGAGAGAGAGAGAGAGAGAGAGAGAGAGAGAGAGAGAGAGAGAGAGAGATGTTATGGCAAGTAAGACGCAAAACTCTAGTATATCCTTTGTTCATTACACATCAAAACCAACTATTCATTTACATAATATTTGATTGATAACGCTTTCAAGGTCACCCGAGTAAGAATTGAAACATATCTTTGTCAAAGGCCATGAAATGAATATTATCAACATCATATATATATATAATCCGTCATTCATATTACCTCGATATTTCATCATTTATTCTAAGTAGTAGTTACAGAGGTCAGTTCATTCAATACGGCAGTAAATTAATTTACAATTGTTGCCATGGCAAAGGAGCTTTTAACTCATTTATCATAGTATGGCAAGTGGTCACTAACAAAGTGTGTAAATATAGACACACACAACCACTCATACACATCTACATACATACATACATACATACATACATACATACATACATACATACATACATATACATACATACATACATACATACATACATACATACATACATACATACATACATACACATTAAATGGTAAGTAGAATTTCCTATTTCAATTATTGAAATCAATAACCCATTATGTAGAATCTACCCATAAGTGTGTTTACTATGCATACGACATAACACTAAATATTGCATGACTGAAATGTATCAAACTGTGAAAAGTTATGGCCCCAGGCTAGACTTAAACAATGTAAAATCGATACCCAAATCTCTTAATCCACGTTACATTTCACACATCCAGAGTGAACAGACTCTTGGCAATTTCCCAAAAATTCTTCCCAAAGAAAAATAAAATATGAAATGAAAACTTTAAATTTTCAAATATCGTTGTTGGTCACATTAAATACAAATTGTATTATTTTTAACCCACCCCCCAAATATATCATTTTAAATTTTTTGCCATACATGATCGTCAGGTACCACTGTTGTAAACTCTCAGGCCTGCTACTCGTCTATGAGATGTTGGTTGCTTACGTCACAGATCTAAAAGTGAATAACATGCAACATAAAAGTTCCAGAAGAAATAAAGTCATGATTTTTTTCTGTTGCTACTTAGCCGTGTGTCTGAGTCAAAATGAACGAAACACAACTCAATCTGACTCACTGTCTACCCTGTCACTGATAATTACAGGGTCTTTGGTAGAAAGTAAGAATAGAAATAAAGGTGTAAATCGCCCCGGGGGAGGAAAGTCAGTGGACAATTTAAGACCGTCCCCTCACAGCAGGAGAAAGTGAAAGGTCGCCGATAAGTCATATGTTTAGCGGTATATGACTAGTTAAACATAGTGTATTTCTGAGTAGCTTAGTACACTAGCAGTAGATACAACACGGCTCTTTACTGAGAGGAAAACTTGATTCTTGGACATGCCAAAAAATAATGAGTATATTTGGAAAAATAACTGTAGTCAGTACTTGGCACAATTAGATTATGATCTGGGACTTGACAAGTGTATAACCTTGAATTTGAGTTGAAGACAGACATGTCCAGGGTGTCAATATTGAACAAATTTTCATATAGAATTTTGATATCTTTTCGATGATACATGGGTGGCGGATTAATTTTGCGACAGAAATAAACAATCAGAAACTTCTAAAGAAAGAAAAACACCACCACCACCACCACCACCACCACCAACAACAACAACAACAACAACAACAACAACAACAGCAACAACAACAACAAATACCTATATTAATAATAGCAGTTACACTAATAAACACACTACGGTGATACGATCGTTCTACGGTAAAAAAATGATATGTATGTTCTTATATGCTCGTTAGTTCCACGTTAACCCTTATTGACCAAATTATCATAAATGTTTCCTATGAGAACAGAAAAGCCAAAATTAGGTCAAAACAAGGATGACGGTAGAGAAAATTACAACGTACACAATTTCACCATTCTTAGACAGCTTGTTAGCAAGTTGGACCTTATTAAAAGTGAACTCACGTAGACGTTGGAAATGTACCCCGATACGTACCATTAAATCTCCATTAACATTTTAAAAATACAAAATCAAACTAAACAACCTCCTCCACAACTAGTAAACCGTCACACAGTCCATGACTGTGGCACTCCCCCTTCTAGGGAAATATGATATGTCTGCAAAAATTGGAGCAAAAACCCGCCATGTAAATTTTGTTTTCGTTTGCTTAATGGTTGCCCGCTTTTTCGTCTTCATGAGTGGTTCGAACAACCAGCCATGCAAGACAGCTTAGGCTAACCGCACAGATTACCTATATTCTTGTGGTTTTCATTTCCATGATCATTTCAAACAATTGTGTATTGTCATAACTAAATAATACCATCACTTGTTACCTTAAACTAACAAATGTAACTGGTAGATCGCCAAACAGATAAGACCGATGGGTAAGGGACAAAAATCAATATGCTACGTGCAGAAGTATGTCTCCGTGTACTAAGAGAGACAACTTACGAGTTTTGAAGTGATGGGTTGTCGTTAGATAAATCAATCCCCCGTGCGAATCCTTTGTTTACACCCTTTCAAAATTTGGCTACAGATTTTATTTACATTTATATAATTATAAACAAATATTTACTTTAAATCTGCTCATGTAAACATAAACATTAGCATACGCATTATAGTATTTTTGTTGTCACCTTGCGTTGTGTGTTCACCTATAGGATCTTCGATTCTCAAACAAACAAAGTTGACCACAGTCATCAGAAATGGTCGTAAGCTCAATTTAACGCTGGACACTGCGAAGTAGCAGACTATATGTGACATTATAGATTCGTATAAAAGTGGTCGCTTGGTGAGGATCGCTTAAAAATTTACCTACAACCTGTCAAGACACACTCTGTCGAAAAACTGGTAGACCACTCTCAGACAATTTACCAAAGTTGAATCAGATATTTTATTTCACATAACACTTTCGTGTTACAAATAAAGTTTGCATTATTTTGGTGTCTAAATGGTGGTAAAAGTCTCTTCCCCTGACATCGATGTACCCTGAAAAGATATCATTCAGACAGAACACTTTGATAGTAATACAATGGCCTATTCCTCAGACGATTTAAGATATTCTAAAAACGACACGTTTATGTTTAATACAAAGCAGCTGTAGTAAATAAAGTATGTTAGCGTCGATGTTGGTCAAATGGATGAAAATTACGAAGTCCGGGAAATCGATGCATCCTAAAGAGGCATCGTTGAGACAGAACGCCCTCTTCTTTCATCGTGTTGCTAGGCACCCAACAAACCCCAAAGACAGACCCTTATTGGTTTAACTGGTCCACTTACACCGAAATGAAGTAACAAGTAGAACCATTACTCTCACATCAACAATCAATACGCAAGCCAGTGTACCTGATTAAATATTCATGACGTCATACATAATTTATCTTAGCTAAATTGTTCGTAAGATTAACGTCATTACTGGATGCAGTTTCCTGCATTGTTTTCAAACAATGCAAAAGTTGCAACAGTAACAAAAAAGTTAGAATGTCGTGACGTAGGCAGTTTGTGTTATTGAAATTGAAGCGTCCTGTCGGTGTCAAAGTTATACACGAAAGTTTATACATTTAAATCATGAAAGTTTGGAAAAATTTGTAACGTTTTCATTTTTGATTACTTTTGTGTAACATTGAAATATCTTTATGATGATAATTATACTCCTCAAAGAACTAAAAAGTGTTGCATTGTGTCCGGTAAAACTTTTTCTCCGTAGGAATTCAGATTTACAATCAAAGGGATATTAACATGTACAGAATATACAGTCATTTCATATTAGTGGTCCCTGATTCTAACCACGTATAAACCAATAAGAAACTACACATACGGAAAAGAAGGAAAAGAAAAAGTCATTATCTTGAAAACAAAGGTGGTTACATAGTATTTTATCTACATATTGAGATATCAACGTTATAAGCTAATCACATATGCAAATTATAAGAAAAATCTGACACATTTTTTAATTTGACAGCAGTCTTCTTAAGGATAAAGTTTTATATATGCGACCTGAGGGAAGCATCTCAAAGTACTGAGCTGGCTAACGCGTTGGAAGGGTAATATTTGTCGCTTTAACGAATGATCGATTTCCGCAGTGATTTCTACATTCAGTACTATATAATTTTAGTACATGTGTTGACATCTGTCTGTTATTTGGTAACATTTGAAACAGTCAGCCCTCCAAACGAAAACGAAAATGCTTATTTGTGTTTGTTTGTTTGTATGCGCGCGGGTGCGTCAGGTAGTATATTTTGGATACCGCATAGTGAACTTCCGACAAACACCAAAGTATGAAAATCATAGGTTGAAACTCAGAGGTAACACAAATTTGACCGTTTATCACTTCTACAATAAAAAAATCTATGTTTGAAAAAATGATGACGATACTTCTAAAATAGGTACTGTCTTTGGAAACTGTCATGTTTAGTCAACCAACTTCTCAGCTTCCGGCGATATAACAAGATTTTTATTCACAGTAAGTACAATAGAGGGCGCTATTTATGTTGCCGGTGTGCAACTTGAAATTTTCTCATACACTGAGAACAAAACTAAACCTCCACCCAAAGAAAAACATCGAACATAATGAAAGCAGTTACAGACGCCACCTACGTAAATTTTGTAGGAATTTAACGTTAGACAGACTCTCCATTTAGGAGTAAAATTTCCGTAAAAATGCACACTGTATTGTAATGAAGATCTTGAACTAAAAGAACGAGGAAGGGCAGTAGCCTTCAAATCAAGGCACACATATTTCAACGATAACAATGTGATCATCTCGGATTTTCACTTCATCCAATGACTTCAGCTCACCCTTTTATTGTTGTCTATTTTAAGGGTCAAATCAATTAGAAAAAAGAAATGGCAGTGAGTGGTTTAACCATGACTACATTTTGTAAAGGAACGCTATCGTGTTAGTAGCACGTCGAAGCTTGCTATTGTCAAACATATGATTTTACTATTCAATGGTCGGCTTGTTGTGTCTGATATTTATCCATAGAAGCAGTCACTTCAGAAGCACTGGGGATGTTTTGTACACGTTTGCCAGCCTTTATTCCCTTTTAATACGTTTTGGCATCTACTGAAAGGACGCTTTGGTATAAGGGTCCTTGGGTTGCAAACCGCAGAGACTTTGTGAACGAAGATAAGCAGTGATATCTAACTAATGTATGTGTACACGTACGCCGTGACCGGGCACCTCATTCGAAGATATCCGAGGCGTCTACCGGGAGTTCATAAAATGTCAAAATATCACCCATTTTCTCAAAACTGCGTGATAATTCTGATGGACTCCGCGTAGTCTATATACCAGGAAAATATTTCGCAATTCGTGAATTCGATAGAAGCATCGCCAACGACTCTCGAGTCCCTTGGTGACTTCAGTGATTGTCACAGGTTCGTGCTAACGTATTCATAAAGTCTGTTAGCTATATTGAACTAAAGACTCTAGATCAAAATGGTATATTTTAATCTCTTGTATTTCGCCACTTAACATTACGTGATATTTGTTAAAATCTTAGCATGTGTTTATGCAGCAATGGATAACAAACAGCGTATAAGTTTGTTTATAAATACTTAAGTGTCTGTAATTTTAAGATATCCATTAACACCACAAAAAAATAAGGAAAACACATGACTTACTTTGTCAGGACTAAAGTGTTTATTTTCGTTCTGTTCGCTGACAAATACAGTATAAATATAGTGTTTTATACGTACGGTAAACCGACAGCTCTGGTACCGATAAACTAACCGAGAGCACGCCCGCGGGCACCTAATTTGGTTGTTGCGCAGTGTTCAAATCTGAGATTGTTGTGGACAGCTCTACGGGCTTAGGAATTACTCGACGACAGAGTGTTTTATTCGAAGTGTCCTTCAGGCAAGGGATTTCGAACTTTTCTTTGTGTCGAAGTGTTTTAACTTGGCTAAGTGTCCTAACCTGAACAATTGACTTTGTAAGATGAAGGCAAGGCAGTGCTGTGATAAAAAACTGCCAAGGTTACAGTCTACAATAGCCACGAGAAACTCCTTGGAAGCGTTAATGAAATAGAGTAGAGAAAGTGCAAAGCATTTTCAAAAGTCAAGAAAAAAGGCGTAGCTGTGTTTTTTGTTCACGCACATCCTGGCATCATAGAATGTAGTCGACTGCCACGTTTTTTCTAACTTAGTAAACCTAAAATCACACATAGTTGGTAACTCATCTATCCATTGACTAACAGAAAAATACCATTGTAATCAGTAGGAAATGAGGATACTCCCGATAACCAGGCACATACCGTGAATTGTGGTATTATTTTTCTTATTCAAATTTTTCATAACTTTGGTACATTTCAGCTGATTGATATAAAAACTTAAAACAAAAACAGCAGCAAAATGAGTGTTTAAAATCTTTAGATTTTAAATCAAACTGAAGAAATCCATTCTCCCAAATGTATGCAGAAGATCGCCGCAGACGACAGATTTGAATTGTCGTCATACTTCAACCACCTGTTGATTTAACCTGACCTCGTCCAAGTGTCAATTTTAGTGTATCGTGCCAGAACGTTACATACCGAGCGGTCAAATTTTGCCACGTTTCTCCCCAATTCCCGAACATTTTAACGTTGTAGATACATAAGATAGGAGCCAGTAGATAATAACACTTTTGAAAATCACTACAAGCAACAAACATGACAAATAAATTAGTCGTACCTCGTTGTACTGTGCGTTCATGCCCCGGATGTAGCATTCTACTTGCATGGTACGTTGTAAAGAGACATACTAGCATCTCTGTCGAACACCTGTAGAATATTTCAATGTGTTATTCAGCTATTCATCATGAACACCATTTATCTCCATGTAACACACGATCCGTACTCATAAAACTCAATGAACTTGAATACATCATGAACACGACGCCACCTACGTCTCGTTACAATTTGTGCAGCCATGTGCAAACTCCAGCAACCTTACCATAGGCACGGTTAAATGACGGAAACGTATATTATCATGTAGATCAAATTGACATCGCAAAACTATAAACCTCACCTGGTTAAATTATTGAGCACATTCATTGCGAATAAATGACACGAGGTCGCGACGAAGCAGATGTTTTATTACGCGTGTATATATGGAGGTGCATACGTTTTCCTGCTACACACAGACACAGTTTGAGAACTGTTTAATTACACAGCAACCATATCTTTTTAATTAAGTTATTTGTTTTTAACCAAATACCTATCATCCGAAGGACCCTTAACTTTCAAAATTACGATAAGACTGCACTGCGCATGTGTGGCCTTTCCTTTACCATGCGAATAACATTTGTGAATTATAACGTGTTTAAATATTTAACTTTACTGAAAAAAACACAATATTGTTTTAACAAAAATTATGTATTCATTTCATTATTTAATATAATAATTTCAAATTTGTGTTTTTTTCCTTCTAGGGAGTCATCACTGCCGCACAGCTTGGTCAAGAAATCAGCCCCCTTGTCGATTTCGTCGCGGTGCGACTGGCTGTTCTAAATTCTGTCATCAACCCCTTTATTATCTTGTGTTTGTATGAACCATATCGCAAGGGATACTGGTATATAATCAGTCGTTTATGTTCAAGTTGTCGGACGAAGAAGAACCACACACCACCATCAAGTAAGTGTGAATTCTCAATAATTGTATGATCGTGAATTCTAATTTAGCAATCTCAAATGGTGGCATCGTAAGATCAGCTACAAAAGTGTCCGCGTTTATGCAAAGATACCAAAATACAGAACGCCAAACTTATGTTGAAATGTGTACGTTTCTAATCCTATACCCGGACACATCTGCACAAAACGGTCGAGCACTTCTCTTGCAAGTCACGAGAAAGCTTCTAATCTTTGAAAGACACGCAACTAAATAACTTGAAACATGTACATGACTTTTTCTAAATACATGAACACA
The DNA here is from genome assembly GCF_964340395.1 of Glandiceps talaboti. Lineage (NCBI taxonomy): Eukaryota > Metazoa > Hemichordata > Enteropneusta > Spengelidae > Glandiceps > Glandiceps talaboti. The sequence goes on from NC_135569.1 coordinate 5,036,242, forward strand.
TGGCAGTTTTATAAAACTTGCAAATTACAGACCTGGCCGAGTACGCGTCTGTATTTGCATATATCTCGTAAAAGTTTGAGTCCGTTATTTAATTTTCGTCGATTACAATTATATAAACTTAGTAGAGTGTTTTTACTTTATCCAAGTGTTATAAATAGGCACTTTATATAAAAAATACTGATATTTTTTCTTGTCGCATTATCTTGCTCGTGTTCCCCTCTTCAGTGCGACAGACATGTTGTCGCCAAGACAGAAATAATGCGAATTCTTTTTCAGTCCAATGATTTCATCTGAACAACATCTAAGCTTGTGACTTTTTTCAACGTCCCATACTTAGCCTGAATAGCCTGAACTGTCACTCAAGGTTTTGTACCAATGTTAGAAATATGGGACTTAAACAGACATATGTTACGCATCGGCTGTGACACGCATGCCAATATACGCACATGTGTTGAAATGTCGACACCCATCGTGTTATATTTGTGTGATAAATTGCTTAGAACGTCCGATGGAATAGCTCAGAAGTTATGTGTTTATTTTGTCATGTTGAATGAAGCCCAATACGTCATCAAAGAAGGATCCATGCCTTGTGTTTTTAAAAATTCTCAACACTATTTTTTATGGCTGGGTTATCTCAAATTTAGCTCTGTACAGAATAAACGTAATGAAACATTTTGTTTGCTTGTTTTAACTGAACTGCGTGGTCGAGACATACTTAAATACCAACAAATTTTCTTAAACTTCCGTCTCACCTCTTGCATATGCTTTTGATTTCGACCTTGATAATTCATATTTTACAGCGTATAATGAGACTCTTAGTGTGGTCTCTGTTCCCTGTGAACAAAGTGAATCGATTTTCTTATACAAGAACACAAAAAACATTCAGAAGTCTTTACAACTCATTATCCTTGTCTGCATGCAACAAGAAAAAAAATGGCGTCAACTTATCGGCAAAAAATCATCTCCGGAAATAGTCACGTCGCATTTATTGAAGTAAACATGTCTTTATACAGTGGAAAACAAACGTGTTTGACGAAAAATTAGTACCTGTCGCAGGTAAGCTGAAATATTTTCTCACCCCTCGAGGCAGGCGATCTTTTTAGGTCAAAGGTCAACTGACTGGTGGCGTGGATCATCATTCTAATAAATTATTTGTCACACAAATAAGACTCGGCTTCTGGAAATCGATAGTGCGTATCTTTACGAAATAGGGGATGTTTGCAAAACCTTTTCAAACTGCGTAAATACAATTATTTTTGTCAATAAACCGGACGAGGATATGTTAGTGTTACAATTGTACAACGAGAATTGTAGCAGCACAAATGCGACTAGACTGAATTCAAAAAGTCGAGTTCTTTAGCTAGTACGCCAGGCAATTTCCGGATTCTTTGATTGAGTAGTGTGGGTACGTTTACACTGGCAATAGAGATATCAAATACTCAAACATTGCGTTTATCGTGATACCAGCATCATTGGCTAAACACACTCTTGACGTTCTACATAGTACATTGCTTAATACGCATTAGATACTGTACCATATGTGTTCACCGGTATGCCATTTAGCACCCGAATAAAAACTGCAACAAACTAAATTGGTTGCTAATAGTAGGACTCAAACTGGGAGATATTGTTTGTGAGCCTGGAATAGAACACAGATTTCAAACATAAAGTTTTAAAGATTGCTTACAGATGTCACAAGCTGAGAATTAAACAAATTTCTGCATTTGTACATCATATGATTCAAACTATACAGAATTTTACGATAGAAGCAAGTTTTAATAGCCTGCAATAGAATGTTGTCTGGTCAGTCAAAATCTAACCAACAGTGCTACATTTTATCGTCTGTCTCAATAACAATCTTATTGACACTGTTACATTGTCGGGTTCGACAAAACTCTTACAAAGATTGCTACATTTTATCGGCTGGCTCGACAAAATCTTACAAACATTGCTACATTTTATCGGCTGGCTCAACAAAATCTTACAAACATTGCTACATTTTATCGTCTGGCTCGACAAAATCTTACAAACATTGCTACATTTTATCGGCTGGCTCAACAAAACCTTACAAACATTGCTACATTTTATCGGCTGGCTCGACAAAATCTTACAAACTTTGCTACATTTTATAGTCTGGCGCGACAAAAATCGTAGTAACATTGTTACATGTCATTGTCTTTCCATCAAAAATTGTACTAATCATTGCTACATTTCACCATCTGACTGAACAGTACCTCTCGAATTTACTGACAAACTTGGCAAAAGACAGTCTTTACTAGTGTACATATTTACTATAAAATGACCTGTAGACAGGTAGTCTGGTTATTGTAACTCGAATGATTGAACCTAGAGAGTATTTATCAGAGCATTGTTAATTTATAGGAACAATATTCGTTCATATTGTCCAATTTTGTTGGGAAACAATGCGACAGTGTTGATAAACATGGGTTTTGTGGACAAACTCTTATTAGGAGTACATTTCGGTGCGAGAAACAGTTGTCTAGAAGAGCTATAAAATACGCCTAGGTGTATCAGTGTCTGTATTTTGTGTTATGTAATTTTTAACAAAAAACGTGTTAGATGTAACAAATTGAAACTCTAAAGTCTCTCTAGTTTCGTAGTACTTTAGTTCCGGCATCTGGTATAATACTTTGCCATGCGTATACGATGAACACCTGTACCATCATTACATGGCATCTAAAGTAAATGTTTTTTTTTATCACTCGATTGTGAAACTTTTATGTACGTTCATCTTAGCTCTATCATATACAATGCATGTGGTTCAAACCAAGTAACCAGATACAATATAGCCTCTAGGCTCATCCCAAGGGACTACACTTCTTGGTATTCAGGCAACAAAAGTTGTACGGTACAATACGCGACTTTTCTCCAATTTACCGAGTGATCACACATTCGTCACGGACGATTTGTTCAGCAAATCAAATTTACGATTATTTCGACTTTGCCTCCAGCAGTCCTGGTAGATTTAAAGCTTATAAACATATAATTAGGCTCCGATCACAAAATGTGGAAGACACTTATAGTACAAGTTTTACAATAGTGTCACCAAAGGTGCTTACTTAATTAACTCTCATAATTTCACCTTCAATAGGGGCAACAGAAATTATTGACGGTGACTCTTTAGTTCCAGGTACCAAAAATACACACACAAAAGCTCCTCCCTCGCAATAAAAAGAAGAAAAAAGGTCCCAAAATCAACCAAATACAATTTTTTTACTGTTCTGCAGTGTCGTTGCACTGTTCAGGACATTCATTATTTTGGAAATGCTTGTAGCGATGTAATTCAGCGTGACCTAAACAGAAATGATAGGGCAGTCGGTTAACTAATAAAAAGTCAAGAGGTGATGAATGCTTGAACGTTGTAACGATACTGTCTATTCGTATCCACACTTTTATCTGAGTCTGGATTCCTTACAAATTACAATTTAAAGTCAGAAGGTGAAATATTTATAGGTTTCGAATTTCAGAAATAAACAATACTGTTCGCCCAGGTAGCATACTTCCAGTTTCACCATGAATGGCGTTGTGATTTCTTTTCAGATCCAACCACCGAGGGCGCTGTTTTTTTGTTTTTTTCGGCCAGATCCCACAAATATAGAATCTGTCGGGACATAGGCCCATAGAAATGAAAAGGTCAACCCTTGTCATGTTTTATATAGTAATGCAAATATTTCTACTTTGAATTTTGAACACAATTACATTATTTGTGTTTTATTTTATTTTATTTCTAGATCCTTGGACTGATCGTAGACGACTGTCCGTTGCTGGACTGACTGGTAGCAGATCAACGCCCACAACACCAACCTTGCATCACAATAATCTCGGAACACCTAGAAGGTGAATATGGGATCACGACCTTTACGGGGTCACGACCTTTATTCCCGTTTTTATTCCCCCCAAGTATATATGGTTGCACATTTCATTCAGTAGTGGTTTCGATAGTTTTAGCTATAATTTGTGCGTAGTCTATGAGGTACCCTAATAATCCATTCCTCTCACATCCGTACTGAATTGAGCAATTCCAACACTTTGCAACCAGGTCTAGTTGTAGCCAATCAAATATAGTTACGTGGCAAAAAGTGCTAAAATGATCATTACATCCCAGACTTTTTATGCAAATTCATGTTAATTCCACTGGTCACCCACCTCTAACATTCTGTCACTGATATGAAAGGGGACCAAAGTAAACGTCATTTTACATTTAGGGTTATATTTCTTTATGTTAAGGGGACGTCGACTCAGAAAAGCCATTTTCAGCAATTGTCGATTGCGCAACCTCCACCGAAATAGAGTTATAAAAAATGGCAAATCTGTCTTAGAAGAGGCCCACTGTATACAGGGTTAAATATCATTTGGGAAACAAAGAAAGTTAGGCGCTCCCCATCCCTTTATACAATATCAAAACATTTTTGTTGGGACAGTTGTCGAACAAAAGAAATAATCCAATGCCATTATTATACCATACTTAAACCAAGTTATTGTCTTAAAACAGAAAATATGGATTTATATACCCTGGTCATACTACGTCATGTGACATCCCGTGTCTACGTCACTGGTTTTGCAGTGCATGAAATATGAGTACACACTTTCCAAATCGCTCTTTTTCCCGATTAAAAAAATATGGCATTATACTTGAAGAGGTATAATTGTATTAATTCCCAATATTTTACTTCATTCAACCGGAAAATACTCGTGACCTAAAGATCTAACGACTCGTAGTGACAAGGCCCCTTAGATCATTCGTATTTTCCTCAGCTGAACGGAAAAATATATTGGGAGTAATAGCAAAGGGACCATTGATAACCTGGACTGAATATCAAGCCTTTAATATATATATGTGGATTCAATTTATTCTCAGATGTCTAAGCATGGGGGATATCGTGTCTACATCACGACACCCGAGAAGTGCAAGTCCCCCACCAGAGATGCTGACCAGAGCCGCTAGTTGTAAATCGATCCTCGCCAATGGCTCACGGTTATCGAGAAGGCGTGACATTCGCAAGTCGTACAGTGTGCAATGGAACGAGCGTGTAACCATCGCCGGAGATAGACCTGGTAAAATTTCCATTGACACCCTCAAGAAAGAGCCAACGAGATCTAGTACATCGCGAATAAAGCAAGAAAAGTATATCCCGGATGATGGTAGCTGGAGTGATTCTGATTCCTATTGTAGCACATGTTCTGGAAGTTGCTATAGTGATGACAGCTACAGTGACGACTGGGGTGATGGTAAGTTAAAACAATTGATTCAAATTATGTATTCGTCAGCTTGGAATATCATTTTAACGGGAAAATTTTCAAATACCTTTTCTCAGCAAAATGGGAGTGAATATTTTGAAAATTTATTGATTGACTTAGTTAAAAAAAAACACTCCACAAGTGACCTAAATTATGAGTACAAATATATTTTCTTGTCATGGTCTTCTTATTTTCCGGCTTGGAAAGCAGTGTTGTGTTGTGTTGTGTTGTGTTGTGTTGTGTTGTGTTGTGTTGTGTTGTGTTGTGTTGTGTTGTGTTGTGTTGTGTTGTGTTGTGTTGTGTTGTGTTGTACTGTGTTGTTGTGTTGTGTTGTGTTGTGTTGTGTTGTGTTGTGTTGTGTTGTTGTGTTGTGTTGTGTTGGTTGTGTTGTGTTGTACTGTGTTGTTGTGTTGTGTTGTGTTGTGTTGTGTTGTGTTGTGTTGTGTTGTGTTGTGTTGTGTTGTGTTGTGTTGTGTTGTGTTGTGTTGTGTTGTAAATGAAGTGTATAAATATTTACTAACACTATTGATCTTTTTCATTTTTCTAGAATATTGTGACTTCTGCGGTAAAGATGAAGTTTACTACGATCGGCGCCAACATGGCAATGGTCAGTCACGTTTGAAAGACTCTTCCAAGAACCGAAGAACACAAAGTGTTGATAATATTAATCATTTTCATGATGAAAAGAGAAGGCAGCATCACCATGACGACTATATCGCTAATGGTGATGTCAAACACAGACGTGCAAATAGCGTCATCGTGCCAGAAAGGAAGACGGAATCTGAGAGAAAACCGCGTCGCCATAGTGAACATGCCTCAAGCAGCTCGTCAAGATCATCGGAAGAGCCAAAACAAAGTGTTCGGAGAACTGTTGAAACAAACAAAATAACTGAAAATATCCAACGTAGAGGGCGTAGTAAGTCTGCAGACAATATACCAGTGAAAATCGAAACTTGCCTATATAACCATTCGGGATATCGCCCGTGTTTCAGATGTAGAGCTATGTATGGAAGGAGATATTCGGGATGCAATCACATGGATGAGAAAGAAAGCGGTATCTCGCGAGATGTGCCTCAAAATAAAGAGATTCAAAAGAATGAAGAGGCAGTCGAACAACAACAACAACAACAACAACAACAACAACAACAACAACAACAACAACAGGTTGTTGTTAGAGATCTAGGAGGGGACAATCCTCAATTTTATAATCTTGTGTTCCAACACGTCATGGGGGCTCAAAAGGCAACTACGACTAGTGGTAGGGCTATTGTCCGTGATTTGCGACAAAGAAGTGAACAGACAAAATCAGTGTCCGAGTCAGCAAAGATAAGAACACATGGTAGATATAATCCAGGGCTTGATACAGAAGGAGAAGTGTCTGAATCATCAACTCGAGATACTGACGAGATTTCAAATGCTTCTGACATTAGGACAGTACCTGAAAAAGAGAATTCGGGGAAAGGAAGCGGGGATAACAGGAAACACAGAAACGTGGCTCTTTATCAAAATGGCAGTCATACAGGTCACGTCAACCTTGCTTACGTTGACGAATCAACCATAAGGAACGACCACCATGATGATACTATTCAAAGACATCGGAGGTCAAAATCTGAACTACCCCCCAAGACTACTGGAAAAAGAAAAGACATTGTCCCTCATCTTTGGCCAGCTGTTATTGTATATGATAAAAATGATATGCCTACTTTGCATATACAAAATAATCAAATTCCCGTGGCATTTTCTGCCGAGGAAAGGTCAGTCTCTGATGAAAGTATTAATGAACAGAGAAACACAACTGAAGAACAATCAGAAATCGAAAAAGATTTGCAAGAAGATAAGAATATGACTATTGGAACACGCCAGATGACTGTTTTTGAACAAGGTACGCAGACAACACCAAATCGCAATACCCAAGATGGCGCCGATAGTGGCACTGGTGACGTCACACCAACTTTATGTCACAGCAGTGCTGAGGTATCCGAAAACGAGATCTCGTATAGTCAGTATGTCAGGAGAATCAAATATAATGGAAGTGAAAAATCGTCAGAAAATGAGGATTGTTCCAGCTCGAGAAAATCTGTCGAATCTGAAAGAAAATTTTTCCCAGGAATCACAACCCTTGATGGACATCACCAGTCTTCACATATGCGCAGCAGCACAAGTTCGGGGATCGGGTCATCGACGGAATGTTCCGATGGCACGTTTTCTCACAAAAGATATGCATCTATGCCTGCTAAAGTAAAACATGCCGGTGACGAAAATGGTGACAACGGCATTGCGAATTCGGGCTATCTTGCCGGAAGTGATTCAGATGCAGTCACCACCGAAACTATTCGCACAACACCATCACCAAGGAAACAGACTAAGAAGCGTCGGTCATCTAAAACACCAGAGGGCGCTAGAAAAGACGATGTTTTATGTACTAACTGTGGTTGTCATGTCAACGAGATGAAACAAAAAGGATCAGCAGTCGAATGTAAAGCAAAGGGTGACAATACGAACGCTCAATGTGTGGGTGGCAAAAGCACCGCCAAGAAACAATTAGAACTTGAAGGGCTTGCCAAAAGTTCTGAGCGAGGTAGAGAATCAAGACGCGAAGATTACAATAAAGGAACACGTAAACAATCACCTTTAGTAGTATACAGATCGGAAATGAGAATAAAATTACAACAAAAAGCTCAGAAACTCAACATGGACAAACCACGCATGAAAAATCACCCCAATGACGAGAATCTTGCTACCAATGCTTTTCCTTCCTATACCGCTGAGGGTGCCCTTTCAGATTGCGCACATCATGCTCTTTACAGTCGTCATGGAGATGATGTTGAGGACGAAGTATTCGTAAATGATGACTTTATTACTGAAAATGAATTTAAATTATTAAAACGCTATTCTCCTAAAGTTAGAACAAGAAGGCGAAGAAGCAGAAGTAGGTCACACGAACGTGAGGACGAAAATCCCAAAAATCCTCACCATCGAGCTAATTTCCCGACAATTCGGCTGATGCAAGTTAGCAGTGGAGTTTCTCAGGTTTAAGAAAACTATGCCGCTTTGCCGTTTACAATTAACGAAATTACCACTACGGAAAATGTGCTATCGGCGAACTAAAGCAGACACAAACTAAAACTATTGTTCTTGCATGTGGTGAAAATTACCCAAGTGGGTGATAGTTGTATTCTGGGGAACCACCTGCAGTAATCGTTACAAGGAAATGGGTGGAAATGGGCCGGGGAGGGGTTATAATGTTGATAAAAGGAATTAGGAGAGGGTCCCATTTTACTTTGATGCACGTATTATGTAACTTTGCATTTTAATCCATTTTTTAAAAAATATTTGAACAGGGGGGGTTGATGTTTTAGAGAGAGGTAATCGAGGGAGGACCACATTTTAGGATACGGAATTGGGGGAAGGATATTATATTATGCGACAGATTGGGCTTGATTCCCCCCGACCCTCCCCCATGTAATTACTGAAGGCCCGGCCCTTCTGCGGATATCATGATTAAAAAGAGAGAGAGAAAACTTGCTATCAGAAATTTCACCTCTCTGTGAATGTAATTACGTCAACATTCATTGATAACTTGACAGCAATTTTAGTTTTTAGTTTGTGTCTGTGTTATTTTCCCCGATAGTGAATCTGCCATTTCCATAAGACAAAACATAATTGCAAATCCACTTAAAGGCGGGAAATTAGATCACTAATCACCCAACTTGAATATATATCCTGCTAATTGACCGTGACAGTTGTACATTTCAATGTGAGATATTTGAACTTTGTAGATGTTAGCCTTAATATATATTTCTGCAGTCAGAAATGAGTATGTATATATTTTTTAAATCTGGCTAGAGTATTACACCCATGTTTAGAAGCTATCTCAGGATGTACATTATAAATATCAGATTAATGATTCATTGTGCAAACAAAATTTGCCAAAATTAAAAACACACACACCTAATATGTAGAATGTAAACAGAAAAGAAAATATAAAATATTGAACTAACAACACTGCCAATATTTTCAGTTTTGCAATATGTTTATTTACTTCTATGTATGAATTTATACAGGTTTACTGCGTAGAGACTATAAGAAATAAACAGATTCCATTTTGATACCAAGAGAAGTATTGACTGAGGAGTTTATAGGTGTTCGTAACTATAGAATGACTGTGGTATACGAGTGTATGAACAATTCAACGTACAGCAGGTGCAGCCAACGAGTCAGTTTTCTGAATTCAGTTAAAAATATTTGATGCACTCTGGTGACGTAGTTTTTTGTTATATTGATGATTGAAGGTGAAAGTGGCAACTGTTCGTATGAGCGCCCTCCCATTGCAACATTTCACGACACGCCCTTCACATGCCAACTGCCCAGAATTGTATCCGCGCCGCTTGTCCCCTATCCCCATATCGGCATACGCCCCACTGTCATCTCACTCACATCAAGAATCACTATGGATATTGCAAATCCACTCCTATGCTGAAATGCCGCATTGCCAACGCCGATACATTTCACCCTTTACTCACCCAGCCATCATAGGAGTTTTTCCCGCAGAAACGTTGATGTTTATGGAAGACCGGCGAGGACAGCCATCTGCGACATCCAAGCGAAAAGCAAGATGGCTGCCGTGCCATATCGAGGCAGTGTACATCATTCAACTCATTGCATTGACGAATGTAACTTTGAGTGTATTAGGCATAACATAGTCATTTTATTATTTATTTTCGACCACAACACTTGTAAGAGCGAAACATACATGTGTAGTGGTAAAATTAATTATTCCACAGACCGTGTGTTGACCCAACGCTAGGTCACACTCACAGGTCACAGATCACTTTGACGAGAGTACGAACAGTAGGTAAATAGCTAGCTCATGGGGTTGTATAAATACGGCTTTTTGAAACTCCTTCGTGTCTGGACGAAACTGCATGGTATATTCCACTTGGCCAAATCGCCCTTGTCGACAATAAATACCCTAATCTCTAGTATTACGAGAAAATGAGAAATCGAGGCTGACAAGTCGCAGGTGGCAGTTTTCCAACTCGCAGGTCGCAGTCGCTGTCCTCACCGGTCTTCCATAGATGTTTCCCCTCCCGCTGATCGATAGAAAAAAACCCTTTCACTGAAAAATCGTGAATGAACAATTGTTTTTATTTTTACACGAACAGCTTCGCTGGCTGCACCTGACACAGCGACTCTGTATGCGTGAACACAGAATGACTGTGCGATCGCAAGTATTAATTTTAACATAGAGGAGTTCCTTATGAATGAATTTAAAACAAAATGATCGTATACAAGCATAGAATATGAACATCGAGTGACACTACTGAAGTGATCACAAAGTAACTATGTATAGGAGTACTGAATAATATGTAGGGAGTGAACGTAACGTGACTGCATACGAATGTGTGGACATCCTGATCCAAATATAACATAACTGATCGACTATGCGGCAGCTCAGGGAAACAGCTACATAGGAGTGAAACAGCTTAAATAAAGAGTATGGTCTGAAACTTGTACGTATTTTTCGGCATTTTTGCTTTACAACTCACATATGTTTCACAACATGCCTGAGCATGGGTAGTCACTGGAAAAATTGTAAACATTGTAGGCTTGTATAATGCTGCATTTACAAATGATTTTTATTCGAAGCGCTCAAATGGTACAAGGAAATGCGTCTGCGCAAAACTTTGAAATACATACATCGACCAACAAAAGTTCTACGGATTCTCTTCTCTGAAACAAACGGCAAACGGAATATAACTTCTTCATCGCCGTGACCTTGCCATCACGAATTTGTTACATTTAATGCCCTGGCCGAGAGTTACCGTTCCCAGGTCAATCTCGACAAGTAAAGATTAGCAAAGAATTTGTCAATACAAAGATGTCATTTTTATACAAAATCTCAATCTCATCAGAACAACAATGCACAGTTTGGTGGCCATTTTTATTGCATGCAAGATTTTGGTCTTGTACAAAAAAAATATCTTAGGTGGAAAGTACCACAAACCCTTCCTTCCGTCTTGTTTGGAACTGTTAATTTACTAAGTTGTTTATTGAAAACAGAAAGCTTCAAAGCCTATTAAGACTATCTTATTTATATCGCGTATTTATCACCTGTCTTGCTAAAAAGTTGAAATACAGTCAAAAAAGTTACACGTGATATGTCGTAGAGGGCGACCTTGTTAATTTGACTGATCTTATACATTTATATTTGCTAATCGATTATTACTTGCGTTTGGATCAATACCATCAACAGCAGCAGACGTAGCACGAGCGTAGATTTGTTGTTCTACTTGATCGGCAGTCCAGGTAGGGTTTTGTGCCCAGATAACAGCTGCGATTCCTGGGAAGAAAGGGGTAGAAATGGAAAATCATTACATGTATTTTTAAACGACTGGATTCCAGTAGCACCTTCAGGGGTAGGTAACAAATATTAGTCTAGAGCACGATCGATATAGTGACAAGTACAAATATAAAAGTTGCGGGAAAATTCTACATAGTACCTGGTACAAGTCGTTTAGTTACAAGCTTAAGCAAAGTCTATATTGCGACGAGCACAAAGTCCTGATTTTCCCACCGTCCATTGCGTAAAACTTTTTCTACCGACGGATGTCCTATTCTAAACTGTAAACACAAGTTCCTATACGAATGCATGTACAATATTGACAGTAGTACTACATTTTGTGTAGACAGAATAACAAACCCATATGTTGCCTGCAAATTATATGTAAAAAGTAAAGCATACAATATTTACAGCCAGCCAGCTAACAAACCCTACAGTACGCTGATAGAAGATCAGTGGTTCAATATACGTATGTACATGCATTTGTATTAGAATAGGACATCCGTCAGTAGAAAAAGTTTTTCGCTAACTCCTCCAACAAACGGTGGAATCAATCAATGAAATTTTCCCTGTTGTTCCTCCAACCAATTCTTCCCAGAACGCACGCTATAGGAATACGTATTTTCGATTTTTAGTAGTAGAAATCGACTGATTCTTACCATCAGGATTGTCGATGTTACTTGCCGCCATGTTGAATACGCAATGGACGGTGGGAAAATCAGGACTTTGTGCTCGTCGCAATATAGACTTTGCTTGTAACTAAACGACTTGTACCAGGTACTATGTAGAATTTTCCCGCAACTTTTATATTTGTACTTGTCACTCTATCGATCGTGCTCTAGACTAATATTTGTTACCTACCCCTTACTTTACAGAAATCATGGTGCTGCGCCAGGACTGAATGCACGAGCGCCACCAACGCCTATTAGTCTACTCGCCCAGTCACGTTTTCAGTGTGTTTGGAGCATAGATTACAGAAGTGTCACAAGCGACAATGTCAATATCTTACAACGTAGCTGTTAGGTTGATGGCGGCATTATGCAACAAACTAATTAATGTTAGCATACAAATCAACATATATATAAACAACTCTAATTTCTTGCATGAAATACATTATCCAGAACTGTAAAGGCGGTGGTCTACCGTTTCCTATGCCAGTAATGACTTCTAAATTTGAATAAGGCCGAATAAAAACCCAACCTACCCTACTTTAAGCCACCGACCCTTAACATTTTTTTAACATTCAAAAAAGATAAATGAGGACAATCTACTTCTATTTCCGTGTGAAATACTTGCCAAATGTCTTTAGTATTTTTAAAAAAATGAAAAATACCTGTTCCAGAGAAACCAGACGGCCTAAAAAAATAATTGTTTGGGTTCAAGTTACCCGATCCCACCTAGCTTTTTCCCTGCCGACCCTAAACTTTTATGTTTTCGAGAAGAAAAAAATCGCAAAAATTGTGAAGTCTCACGAGAAATACTGGATGCGGAAACTGACATCAACTTACAAAGACAAAATAAAACTGTTCTTCCAATCTGTAATGGCTGTACATCTGATAGGAAGATATAAACAACACATATACCATTTGGAAAACAATGGAAAACCTGAACTAGACACTCACACATGAAAACAATACAATAAATGGAAAATCTACCTACCCCACCAATTCTAAAATTGAGCGTAATCGGAACCACACACTTTTTTTTATTAGGCCTAAGATGAAAGTGTACAGTACAGCCTCCTTATTGTGTTCATCTACTTCACATATAATGGTCTTTATTTACTTCATTTACACCTCATAAAACTATCACAGAAGTATTGTGACAAACGAGTAACTTGTCTAAGGGATGAAGCGATTTCTCAACAATGACAAACAGTAGAAAAAATATAAAAAATAAAATTCCGACCTACCTACCCTATTTTCTAAAGCCATGTTATTGGAAAGAAACATTTGTTTTTCATTTCTGCCCAATGAAGCAACGAAACTTTGGAAACAAAGCACAATTTGTCTCAATGGAAATAGAGATAAAACAAACAGACAAACAAACAAACAAATATATAGATAAATAAATGCTACACCCATACCTTGGGGTCCCATGCTACACTCATACCTTGGGGTCCCATGCTACACTCATACCTTGGGGTCCGATGCTACACTCATACCTTGGGGTCCCATGCTACACTCATACCTTGGGGTCCCATGCTACGAAACCATTGTAGAGACGCTTAAAAAGACTTTGTTTCAAAGGAGAGACTTGCATGATTTACGAAAGCTCTTAGCCCAAGTGAGCTCTAACGTCATACAAACTTTAAGCCAACCCCAAGCACCGTGGCCAGAGCTTGGGATGATGGGTAATAATTTGGTAGCGAAGCGACCCAACAAACAAAAACAACACGCATGCGTATTGGACCATCAGTGACCTTTATTATTTGTCAGTAGTTACCTGAGACATGAGGAGCTGCCATAGAAGTCCCAGTCAAACTCGTCGTACCGGATTTTGAATTGTCTAAACTTGGGATGTCCCAAGCAGGAGCGAAAATATTGACACAGGCGCCAATATTCGACCCCGGCCAAAGTGTGTCGTCTTCCATCACTCCTCCCACTGTGACTGACTGCAATTAAATAACAAAAACATGTTGCTGATAAGCGGCGGAATCAAGTTCTCTCGCTACTGTTTGTGTAAGGAGCCTTCTGTAATTACAAGGGGGGGGGAGAAACCAAGTTCGGTCTGTTACATAAAAAGTGACCCGCCCAAACGTAATTACTGAAGGCTCCCTGAGAATTGTTATGGGCCATTTAATGGAGCTATTACCGATTTAACTGCCAAACATCAGACCGTGGACGAATGGAACCTGTTATAAACTGGCGAAGTAAACAAATGAATAACATGTTGGAACAGCAAGGACTTCTATTACACATCACGGTTTGATACTAACAGCTTTATGGCCACTTTGTGTGTACATTAAATGCCAAGGGAACTGGAAATTTGTTTGTGAAAGTGAATTACAATGTAAAGTGGGCAATTTGGGCAAACGCCTTGCGATAGTAATACTAAGACAAGTACTTGGCTACGCAAGGGACTTCTAATCACAGCATTGTGGGTATCTCAATCATTTTAAGTTATGAGATATAGTTGATAATAATGTAATGGGTAAAGAAGTACTTACATATGGACTACCACCTGGTGAATATAAACAAGCATCCTTTCCAATATTGTTGCCAGCCGCACTGATGGGTAGATAACCCTGTGCTCTAAGATTGCTGATTGCGTCATTAGCTGCCTGGCTGTGGACACCCGATATTGATAAATTTACCACCCCTGGTTGCGTTCCTCGACTTGCAATCTCATTTATTGCTACCAGAAAGAAACAGAATAACCAAGATGTGAATTAAATGAATATACTCGATAGAACTAATGCTTCTGTAACCAGTTTAAATAGAATGCTGTGAAAAAGTTGTTACTTAATGTAGGATGGATGAGTAACCATTCTTAAATCTGACCAATTCATCTTTGTCTCTTAGGCAATCTATC
Organism: Glandiceps talaboti; assembly: GCF_964340395.1. Classification (NCBI taxonomy): domain Eukaryota; kingdom Metazoa; phylum Hemichordata; class Enteropneusta; family Spengelidae; genus Glandiceps; species Glandiceps talaboti. The sequence continues at coordinate 5,051,378 of NC_135569.1, forward strand.
ACTTACTCCATGTATAGATCATATTGAGATATTTTGCGAGCAAACAAGCAGACAGACAGACAGACAGACAGACAGACAGACAGACAAATGAAGGTGAACACATAACAAGTGCTTGTAGTATAGATCAACGTACCAGCTATGACAGAGCTCCATGATCCACTGCCTGAACAACCAAATACACGGGCATTCCATAATTGTACCTTTGGAGCCACACCATATGACTTACTACCTATTGTTCCGGCAACATGGGTACCATGTCCATTACAATCCCTGTTTTTCTACAGACAAAACATCAATTTCACAATATATAAGTATTGTTTTTATAAGTAATTGACTAATTTTTAGTAAATATATTTTTGGTTATTTGATGAAAAAAAATGTCCCAGTTGCAGCTAGTGTAATCACAATGCAAATGCAATCAACCTAATCTGAAGTGAGATTTAGTCTGTCTTGACTTCCCCACTATAGACAAAGCACGGTGCTTACCCTGCCCTTACAAGATACCACCCAGGCCGCTATGCTTTTGCAGGTTTCTGCCGTGCTTTAAAAGTGTTCCATCATCCCTTGATCATGAGCTTTAGTAATCTTTGAATGACAATATTTACATGCAAATATTTTCACACAAAGAGAAATTGCTGGCATCTCATTGTCCATGTGTAGTTGTGTTAAACATGTCAATGTTTCGATGTTGAAGACATATATTATTGGCCGATACTTACGAAACAATTATGCAAATTACAATGGTATTGATATGTAAATTATTTTGCTTCATGCTTCCCCATTTTTCATAAAATCATGCTTGAGGAAATATAAATACATAATTCCCAAATATTTTTCTTCATTCAGCAGGAAAATACTCATGACCTCAGGGTTTTGTCACTGCTCGTCTAGTTACTCGTAGCGACAAGACCCCTTAGGTCTCTCGTCTTGTCCTAGGTTGAACGAAGTAAAATATTTGGGAACGATATCTTCTTGTATAAAGCAAAATGTATTACGCGTTCGCCACTGAAATCTAGGAAATCTTCCGGACCGCCAGCTTTCTTCTTTTCAAAGAAATCCTTGTTTGGATAGATCCCTGTGTCGATAACATACACATTGATGCCGGCTCCATCACCTAAAGGGAAATAATGATTGAATAAATGAATGAAGAAATGAAGGAGGGAACGAATGGTTGGATGGATAGATGAATGAATGAATGAATAAATGAACTAATGAATAAAGAAAAACGAATGAATGAATAACCGCATGAAAGAAAGAATGAATTAAAAGAATGAACAAACAATTGAATAAATGAACAATCGAATGAATGAGTGAGTGATTGAATAAATAAATAAATGAATGAAAGAAAGAACGAATGAATAAATGGAAGAAATAAAAAACGAAAGAATGAAAGAAACGATGAATGAATGAATAGAGTGAATGTATGATTTAATTAATTAATGAGAAATTGAATGAACAAATGAATAAATGAATAAATGAAAGGGTGAATGAATGACTGAAAGATTGGACGAGTGACTTATGAATAACACTTGAAACACCGTTTAATGTAGTTTTCGTCTCAGAAATTCAAGGTCTTAAGGTTACTTTATTCAAGAAAATTATAATTCATGGTTAAAACCAGTGGTCATCGTACAAAGCTAAATAGAGCGAAATAGAGGTTGAAATGATATCAAAGTGTCTGTCTGTCTGTCTGTCTGTCTGTCTGTCTGTCTGTCTGTCTGTCTGTCTGTCTGTCTGTCTGTCTGTCTGTCTGTCTGTCTGTGTCTGTGTCTGTCTGTATTGGAAACACACAATTCCTTTTTGTTTTTGTTTGGTATATGGTTTCATGTACCTGGGGGATTATACTGGAAATCCAGCGGCAAGGAAATTTGGTCTATACGATCAAGTCCCCATGAATTCGCTGGCGCAGCAACACTTACAGAAGCATCTTCCTCAATGTAATCAACACTTGGATCGTCCAATATCTTATGGAAAAAAATAAATGTGCTATTACAACGAAAAGCATGAAACCTGCAACAAAACATTTACTGGCTGGACAAAAATTTAACTGGCATTGCTACATTTTATCGTCTGGTGGGGGAAAAATCTTACCAACATTGCTATATTTTATCGTCTGGAGTGATATACAGCTATAAATGTAGATAAAATGTAGCAATGTTGGTGACAAGATTTTTATCGAGTCAAACGATAAAGTGTAGCAATGTTCGTGAGATTTTTGTCGAGTGGCGCGATGTTTTGTCTATCAAGTGTCGTGGTTTTCTTTGTCTCTTAGAAAGAAAATGGTTAATACGTTATCAAAATAATTAATATTATATAACACGCAAATCAAGTTTAACGTATTCAAGTAAAAAATATGGAGTTCATTCCTTGATCGTTCTACGTCAATATTTCAATATTGGAAAAATGGGTTTTCAGCACCCGTCTTTCTACTTGTAGTGGCAAGACCCCTGAGTCACTCGAATATTTCTCGCTTGAACAAAAATAATATCGGGGAAATATATGAAGCTATTTTCTAGCTCACGTTTTGAATTTATAGATATGGAAGTCGATATCGATAAATACTGTGTTGTGACTGGCAAAAAAGCACCTCGAAAAACTTTTCTACTTTGTTTAAAAAGGCCCGACCTGTTCTCAGTTAAAATAACACAACAAAAACAGGGGTCACCATACAATTCTTTTTTAGATAGATAAAAAAACCCAGGAAAGATGATTATCTATTGTCTTTATAACATTGTCTGTCTGTCTGTCTGTCTGTCTGTCTGTCTGTCTGTCTGTCTGTCTGTCTGTCTGTCTGTCTGTCTGTCTGTCTGTCTGTCTGTCTGTTTGTTTGTTTGTCTGTTTGTCATTGAATCGCAAGAATGACAAGTTCTGAATACCTCAGTAATCACCATTTCATCATTTTCGTCTGGTACTTGTATGGTCAATCCATTCAAAGCATCACTGAAGCTATTGACGACTGTTATGTCACCACCATATTTTGAAACAAGACGTTGTTCATAGTCATGGACATTTTCATGTTTCTGCTATTAGTGAATTCAGGTAAGGTTAAGGTAAAAAAAATGGATTCATCGTTAGTCATAACAAATATTGATGTCATAAATAATTAATGATGTAACAGTAATGTGACCATAATGTAACTAAAACCTTTTGGTATCTTTCCAGAAGAGAACTACACATTTTGGTAAAATTTTATAATGTATGAGTCTCATAATATAATAGTAGTCTATAATGTAATACTATAATTTCATAATGTAACGATAATTCTTAGAATTTGTTCAGCAGTGTAGTACTACATGTTTGTGATAAAATTGGGTGGGATTGAATAATGTAAGGATCTCATAATGTAATAATGATGCCATAATATAAAAGATAATAAAGCAATAATAACGTAACACTAATGCAACAATAGTGTAAAGAACATTGGCATTTTCAGCAGGGTGGCATCTACTAAACCTTTCGAAAAATACTACTGTATGGATCCCATAATCTAATATTACATTATTTTAAAATAGTGGTAACTTGTTAAGGTCTTGAAATATAGTATTATATTTGCATTCAGAAAGGTTGTCTCATGTGGGGCATAGGTTCTGCTGTAGTAATGGGTGATATACATTTCACAAGTGAAGAAACTGTACGTTGAGTGGAAGTTTAAAGTCAAACCCGTTCATAGTGTTAGTTTTAGTCTGTTAGCATAATTTTTCAAAGTCAGTGCAATTATCAATTTCGTTTACTTTTCCCTTTGTTTGTTTGTTTGTTTGTTTGTTTGTTTGTTTGTTGGTTAGTATGTGTGTGTATGTATGTATGTATGTATGTATGTATGTATGTATGTATGTATGTATGTATGTATGTATGTATGTATGTGTGTGTGTGTATGTATGTGTGTGTGTGTGTATGTATGTATGTATGTATGTATGTATGTATGTATGTATGTATGTATGTATGCATGTATGTATGTGTTGACTTTTTTACGTCTGTGGCAGTTTTGAGTCTCTCTCATTTTCTAACAGTTATACATCAAACGCATTTTGTCTCGTAAAAACACAAATTGAAAGTTTCAATTTGGTCATTTTAAGGTCTTTGCTCACAAGATACCCATGTAGTGAATACCTGCCTACATTGGATGGGTTTATATTTATAGAAACATTTCCTTACCTTCAAAACAACAAGGTATGAACCGTGAATTTTCTGTTTACTGTTTGTCTTGTAAAATTTTGCTTTCGTCCCCAGAGCAACAGAAACAAACATCATCAGACATAGTACCGAAATCTTCATCTTTGTGTTTTCACTTGGTAAGTGTCTTAGATGGATACCTGTGTGAAAAATAAAATACACTTGACAACCCTTAAAGTGGCACAAGCTGAGTTTATAAACTTTTTACTCAAGTGAAAATACTTATATAATACCTTGATTAAACTATAGTATAATGTTAATGTCAATGCATGTCTTCTATGACATCACAATTTGTGTTCTGGCATTGTTAGAACAGTTGATAGCATAGTAGGGATAACCACGACAATTTAATACTTGTAATAAATTACATCTTCTGATTGTTTACAAGTAATATTTTAATACCGGGTTTGAGCTCTTGTGATGGTTAAGTATTCTGCAGTAAATAGAATACTGCAAGTACGTACCATTAAATACCGTCACAGTAACGGAACAAAAATGACGTCAAAATATATCAATTTATAAGCAATTTAACTAATGTTAGTAAGGTAGAAATGAAGAAATTTTTCATGTAACAGTCGAAAATGTGAAATAAAAGAGTTACACTACAATTATTAGATTTAACCAAAAACTTTTAAAATCTTGATTCCAATTTGACACATAGTTCCCCGTTTAATGCCAGGCTTCGTGATTTTCATTACAGTTAGTATGAGAGGGTAAACCTTATTTCTTCACCGGCATGCCCGATAATGCATAATATTATTTAACTGATTTTTCGTAAAGTAAACATTAATTTGACTGTATGAATTGTATCAATGGTTAGCTTCTAATTGTATATGACAAATAATAATCTATCAGATAATAGACCTAAGGGAAATATACCCCGAGGTAAAGTAATATATACCAAAGAACATATTATCGCGAGGAAGAACACAACTAACATGGACCCCACTGGAAACAAGTCTTTGACGTTTGTGGGTTATCCATAATTCAAC